>NC_141539.1:119836250-120138125 GCF_021556685.1 Rattus norvegicus | reverse complement strand
TGTACATCTATGTACCCTGTGGATATGATGCTTTGGATCTACTGGCCTTAACTCTACAGATAGTATGGGTACCAGGAAGGAACCTGGGATCCTTGGAATTATAATAACTGCTCTCACCCATTGAGTCATTAAATTCTTGGAGAAATTAAATGCATTAGTTGTGAAAAAATCCTCACAAGGGCTCTGCATTGATTTCATAAAGACCTAAATTGCATGACCCCTTCAACTAGCTCTAATCTGAGTTTTTAGGTGAGCTCTGGAAAGATCTCTTCCCCTGTTCCATTTTAAGCTCTAAAAATCACACATTCTTCTCTGGGTTATTTTTGCTCCTATTTGTACAAAGTAAAATACATGGGCAGGCATCTTTCAAAACTATACAATTATGTGTACTCTTGGTAATAGGCTTGAACAGATTGACTTGGAATTCCCAAAATCAAGTTCTCTCCACAAAGGAGATGCATTCTGCCTCTGTGGGACAGAGGGCAAGGGAATAAAAGAAAAATATAGGAGACAGAGGATGTGAATAAGGAGAAATAAATAAGGGAAAGGGGACAGGGATATTTGTTATGGAAGGACAAAGAGCTGTGCCTAAATAGAGAGCAGACAGAGTTGGCCCATGGGTAACTGACAGTTTATAAAGATAGAAAGGGAAACCACAAGTAGGATATAGGCTTAGATTTTTCAAAACCCATTTTATTAAGGGTTATCAAATGCTTTGACCCTGTCCCCTACTAGCCCACCATTAAAAGGTAGGGGAGAAAAAGATGATAAATAGAACAAGAGTATGGGGATGCGTTTAGATATAGTTGGATAGATTCCAATCTCCCTAGTCAGGATCCTAGAAGTCCAGGTCTGTATTATCAGGATACCAAGAGTCCAGTTCAAATAGTGTGGCCAGACATAAGTGAGCAGTGGCTACACGATCCAGCAGAAACAGCCATGCCTCTGCTCAATCGGCACTGAGTCAGCTAGAGCTACAAGAAACCAGCCAGAAAGCCAGAAGTTCTATGCCGTGCCTCTCTCAAGGATGTGAAGATCAATGGAGATGAGAGACCAACACAGTATTGCATAGCTACCTATGCAAGTATTCTGTCACTGTCCTATATATATTTTCCCCAAGCATCACATGTCCTCCCACAGGTCTTGCTTCAGAAAAATATCACATGAGTCCATATCACATGACACAACCAGAAATTTCCACTTCATTAGGATGAAGGGTTTCATTTTAATTGGGCATGTTAATTAAGTGAGCCAAAGGAGGATTTGATTGCTGGTTGGATCCCAATATAGTGGGATGTCGAGAGGAGGAAGTTGCCCAATAAGGAAATAGAGCCTTAGGACTATAATCTAACCATTTTTACCAAGGCAGCGGGAACTAAAGAGAAAGGTAATGCCTAACAGAGCCATGCTCACCACTCTCCAGCAGGCCAGAGTCCCTTCAGCTTCATCAGTAATTCGTTGGCCACCTTCTTGTTCTCTGAACCTTCTGAGCATGTGCACACTTGGTAGCTTTATTGATTTGATGTGAAACCCTTTTTTAACTGTGCTTCTCTTTCTCTGACACTGGCCAGAGTCTTTTCACCTTCATCCTTCCTTTTGTCCACGTCTTCCTCCTGAGGATGACTACCAAGTTCTGGCTATCAAAGTATTGTAGTCCAGTAATCAACAGCCCCCTTTGGCTCAGCTATTTAACATGACCAATTAAAATTAAGCATCTCATCCAAACACAGGATTTTCTATTGTGCCATATAAACTGTCTTTTCCCTAGAGGCCACGTCTGCCTGTTCTCTTTCCAGAGGCAGTCCTTTGCCCCTCTTTCCAGGACAAATATACCTGCTCCCTTTCCCTTGTTCCCTTGCCTTCTTCCTTACCTCCTGTCTTCATTTCTTATTCCCTTTGTCCCTCTAAAGCAAATAAATATCCTTTGTGGTGAGGCCTTGTTCATGTAGGTCTGAGCTGGAACCCTTTCCTTCAGGTTACGGTAAAGTTTGTTTCTGGGCTTGATAGTCTCTAGAAGATGGACTTCAACTGAATAATTGTCTTCATCATGTTAGCCTGGAGTTGTGTCAGTGGGGAATTTTCTTGGCAGGCCTATGATGATAACACCCCTAAAAAGTAGGATTAAACAATATAGGAAGGTTAGCTAACTACAGTCCTAGGCACAAGACAGGAAGTAGAATTGTTTTGTGGCCTTTGCTTTACTTCTTGTCGCCATGTTTCTGCCTTTCTGTCCCTTGATAATGGACTATTCCTGTGATCTAAACAAACGCCTTCCTTGAAAAACATTTGTCTCTTGTCAGAATTTTATCGTAGGAGCCTAAGGTTATACACTTAGTAATCTCTATCTGATACTTCGATTCTGTATTACACTTGAGTAATTATGACAAGTTATTGGAAAGTAAATTTAAAAGGCTTGGTCCAAAATATCAAAAAACAAATAAACCAACAAACACACAAACAGAAAACCCAAAAGCCAAAACTAAATTCAAGTTGATGAGAATTCCCTTTGTTAGACCTATTAATTATCATTGTTCATTTAACTAAGACCTGTAGATGCTAGCATGTGTTTATTCTTTCATGGCATGAATTATAAGTCTAATATCTAACTTATAGCATCATCATTATCCACTTTTGGTAATTTACTTTAGTGAGTATTAAAAAGTGAAACTTGATCCTGTTCATTTCATTAAATTAATAACTGAGAAAAAAAGGGGTATTTCTAAGTACTCATGTCTCCTGTACTGCATTTCTCAAATTGGCACAGAAGTATCAATAATTATCATTAATTTTTTGTTGGACTTATACTTGCCAAGGCACTTTGCAGGTTTTTTTTTTTTTGATGTTGCATTTAGATAGAAAAAAAAAATCCGTCTTTCTAAATAGGGAAGTAAGTGAAACCAAATTATTTGATGGATAATTCTTTACTGAGAGGGCTCTATGACAGAGACGTCCCATTAGAATCCAATTATGTTAAACTGTGAAATGTTAAAAGCCCTTCATCAGAAAGTGTAGTGCTTTCTCTCTGTGCCTAAGTGCAATCTAATATTTACCTCTCCTGGAGTCTTTTGTAAAGGGTGCCCAGAGGAACTTTATTATGGAACAGGCAAGATTGAAATGTTTTAGTTTATTTGGTTTCAATCCTTTAAAACTCGAGTTGCCGCCTGCTAATAGGCATTCTTACAAAGTACACTATATGTTCCCTGGGTTATCAATGAGCTCCTTATAGAACCCATAAAGGAGCTGGCAGAACTCGCAGAATGAATGTCTCTCCTGAACAGCCCCATTGTTCTTCTAAGTAAAGCCAAAGAGGCACTGATGGAAGAGATTCTGATTTTATTCTATGCAAGAAAGAAGCCTTAGGAATGTGAACTATGACTGGCACTCTCAATACTAAGAGATACTCCTAGCAATACAAAAGATAATGCCTGATGGAAATCAAAGCAAACATGCCCATTTCAAACCACTGCTGCTGTTTCAAAATGTTTCTTCTTGCAAGACTGTAAACATACGTACTTCGGTTTCTTTTATTTATTTATTTTATTTTATTTATATATTTATTTTATTTTAACTTGAGTATTTCTTATTTACATTTCGAGTGTTATTCCCTTTCCTGGTTTATGGGCCAACATCCCCCTAATCCCTCCCCCTCCCCTTCTTTATGGGTGCTCCCCTCCCCACCCTCCCCCCATTGCCGCCCTCCCCCCAACAATCACGTTTAGTCTTAGCAGGACCCAGGGCTTCCCCCTACACTGATGATCTTACTAGGATATTCATTGCTACCTATGAGGTCAGAGTCCAGGGTCAGTCCATGTATAGTCTTTAGGTAGTGGCTTAGTCCCTGGAAGATCTGGTTGCTTGGCATTGTTGTTCATATGGGGTCTCGAGCCCTTTCAAGCTCTTCCAGTTCTTTCTCTGATTCCTTCATCAGGGGTCCTGTTCTCAGTTCAGTGGTTTGCTGCTGGCATTAGCCTCTGTATTTGTTGTATTTTTGCTGTGTCTCTCAGGAGAGATCTACATCCGGCTCCTGTCGGCCTGCACTTCTTTGCTTCATCCATCTTGTCTAATTGGATGGCTGTATATGTATGGGCCACATGTGGGGCAGGCTCTGAATGGGTGTTCCTTCTGTCTCTGTTTTAATCTTTGCCTCTCTATTCCCTGCCAAGCAAGCTATATAAACATAAATATTTTTATTCTGTTTTCTGATATATAAATATATAGAATTAAAAGTGGGGTTTAAAAATACTATTTCATTTTATTACAGATACAATTTATGATTTTTTACTTGTGTTCAAGGAAAAATATACTTAATATTTAAAATCTCATTTCACTAATTTAATTTTCATTTGTTTTTCTCAAGGCAAAAAAGGCAAATATATAAACAAAGAGTTTTAACACTGAGAGCACTTAAAGGTAGAAAATAAGAGAAAAAGGATTTGGTGACTATTTAACGTGCTATGCAGTTTTTACATTAAAATTTTTCAAAACTGTGATTATTTGTGTAATAATAAAGCAGATGTTTCTGAGCAATGTGGTCCATTTTTATAATCCCAGCAGCTGAGGGCAGTGTTAGATGGATCACTGCAAGGTGAAGGCTAGCCCAACAAATACGTTAATTTTAGGCTGGTCAGACATATATATTAAATCCTGTCTCAAAACAGGAACAATAGCAAAGCTTATTTTAACTTAGAGAGTAGAGTCTTCCTAAAATTTCTATCCAGTTAACTGTAATAACATATATTATTAAAAATAGTCAAGGAAGAACATTTTAATCTGTTGCTGTCTTATGAGCTATGTCTAATAATTGTTAGTACTTAACAAATCTAAATATTTACATATTTTCCTTTATGGTTTTTATTGAATTACTTATTTCGATCCTCCTAAAGTTATAAGTCAAAGAATGGAAATCAGTGGACATCATCAGAGGAGAGTTTGTGATAAAGGAGGAAGCACAGACCCCCGTGAAATTGTATGGAGACTCCACTCTATCTGAGATGATGTTATGATGGGAGAGAATTCATGAAATCAGGAGAAGAATGACATTATAGTAATCCTATGTATTAGAAGACATAACTGGGGAGGAAGGGGAAAATGAAGAAATGAGATAAAGAGATTAAGGATGGGGCTGGGGATTTAGCTCAGTGGTAGAGCGCTTGCCTAGGAAGCGCAAGGCCCTGGGTTCAGTCCCCAGCTCCGAAAAAAAGAACCACAAAAAAAAAGAGATTAAGGATGACATAATCATAGATTCATTTGTTTAATTTTTCAAATGGATTTGCCAAGTTTCTAATTGTGCACAATATTTTGCTGTGTTATGCAGATTTCTGAAGTGTAAGACTTTGGGACGTTCTGTTCCAGAAACTTTCCGACACTACCAATATATTGGGAGACCCTCATATTCTAGGAATACATCACAGTTGATATGAATGATTTCCAGTTCCTATGGACAGTCAGTCCAATACTCAAAACTGACCTGACACTTAGTGTCACCTGGCGTAAAGGGAGTCCATTTTGATCTTCCGTGCACAGTCATGAGATGACCAGGGCCTCAGTAATATCCGTATAACAGTGGATAGAAGGCAGGAGAGGTAAAAGGAATATACGCCCAGAAATACTCCTCATGGAGTAGATGACACACTAGACATTGACTGTACAATATTGTGACAGGTCTTGATCAGGGCTTGAAGGAGATGCATTAGGGAAAGCTCTTAGGCTCAAGTGAAGCCAGAACATTCCAGGACATACAACATATAAAAGAGTTAATTCTGTGGGCAGGTCAATCACCCAGCTAAGGAACCACCCGTCTGAAAGTCACAATCACACCTAAGAAGGGAATTCATCCTCAAACCACACTAAACACATGGAAAAATAATTGTTGATTTAATGAGATACTCTCTGCTTCATTCTAGGACTTCTGCTATCCCCTGGAGTGCCTTCCAGAATCCCAGGCATGCGCCTTTGTAAGTTGGCCCACATTTTGGAATCGTCCAATAACATTTTAAGTTTCTCCTTTTTAAATGTGTCTATTCTAACCAAACAGGCCTTACTCTTTCTCTAAGGCCCCCCTCACTGCTGTAGCTGCTGCTTTACACTGAAGCTGAACTTTCTGTCTGTCTAATTCCAGGCTTTCTCGCTTCTTCTTCCTTGCTACCTCCCTCTTGCAGGAAACTTCTGGGATTTACTTTTTATCTGCTTTATAAGTTTTCATTTCAATCCCAGTAAAAATTGCCTTCGAACACTCTTTTGCGTCCTTTCTTAAATTCCTTTTAAAATTAAACTAAAAGCCCCCCAAAGGGGCACCTGTTTATTCCAACAAGGACACTTTCAATAATTATTCTTCGCTAAAACAATGAAAATTTGTATGTGGGCTTATATTAAAATTGAAATTATTTTTAGCAGCTTATAAAATTCAGAATTTCTTCTTCCGATAGGAAAAATAGAGTTTAAGAAACAGGAGCTAGTGTAAAATTTACGAGTTTATGAGTAAAAGGCAAATAACTACATTAACCTTTGCACTTTAATTGAAAGTAATTATCATGTCATTTATGAATCGTGTCACTTATGAATCGATACACATCAAAAGTTAAATTGAATGAGTGTACACCAGTCATTGAGGTCTTATGCAAATAAAAGCAAGCCATCTAAGCCTTAAAACATTAAATAAAATGTTATTTATAATGCAAAACACATCGTTTTACATTGGTACTTTCTAGTATTTAAATATACTTTGTACAAGTTTACAGTGAAGTTCAAAGACTGAAAGTGACAAAGTGTGGTAGGTGTGTAAGTTATTGACTGCATCTTAGGGAGATAACAGCCCAGTTACAGTGCGATATAAAGTGGTGATTTATATTTTCCCTATTTATTCCTTCAAGCCCATAGATGGCCCTTCTGATCTCATCTGAGGTTGACGTCTGTTTGCATGACATTTGAAGGTGATTTGTGTATAAGCAACGTTGATCACTAGGCACTTTGTGTCCACATCTTATTGCCTTTGCATCTTGGTTAGTTGAGCTCCTTTTCAATGTGGAAATTTCTAAGGGATGCTGGGAGATGACTTGGATACATTTAAACACAAAACCTGCAAGAGTGCATAATGACAAGCATTGGAAGACACCGTGTTTCCTATTTCCTGAATTCTGATGGCAAGACCTTCTCCGATCAATAGACCAAAGCTAAGCAGAGGCACAGGGAAAGACTTCACTTTTGACTATGAGTGTTATTAAGTCATATTGTGAAATGTATGTGGCATATGAAGTACTGTCACAGTACTTTCTGGATGGTCAGAAAGGGTTGTAAGAATACTATAGATCTAGATGATATCTAAGTGAATCTAAACAGTGCATGTATTCATAGCTTTTTCTAGTTGTTCTGTCATATAATCATTTTTCAAATAAAACCTTGCCCTAAAAATAGTGCTTTTCTTTTTTCTTTTCTTTTTTTTTTTTTATTAACTTGAGTATTTCTTATATACATTTCGAGTGTTATTCCCTTTCCCGGTTTCCGGGCAAACATCCCCCTAATCCCTCCCCCTCCCCTTCTCGATGGGTGTTCCCCTCCCCATCCTCCCCCCATTGCCGCCCTCCCCCCAACAATCACGTTCACTGGGGGTTCAGTCTTAGCAGGACCGAGGGCTTCCCCTTCCACTGGTGCTCTTACTAGGATATTCATTGCAGCCTATGAGGTCAGAGTCCAGGGTCAGTCCATGTATATAGTCTTTAGGTAGTGGCTTAGTCCCTGGAAGCTCTGGTTGCTTGGCATTGTTGTACATATGGGGTCTCGAGCCCCTTCAAGCTCTTCCAGTTCTTTCTCTGATTCCAATAGTGCTTTTCTATTCTAAAAGCAGACAATCCTGATTTACTCTTAGAATCTATAAATATGAAAAAGATATAGTTGAACATTTCTTTAGCTGCTTCATGGCCATTTAATATTCCTCAGTGGAGAAGTCTTTGTTTAGCTCTGTACCACATTTTTAATTGGGTTATTTGATTCTCTAGAGTCTAACTTTTTGAGTTCTTTGTATGTATTGGACATTAAACTTCTATCAGATGTAGGATTGGTAAAGATCTTTTCCCAATCTATCAGTTGCCGTTTTGCCCTATCGACAGTGTCCTTTGCCTTACAGAAGCTTTGCAATTTTTTGAGGTCCCATTTGTTGATTCTTGATCTTAGACCATAAGGCATTGGTATTTTGTTCAGGAAACTTTACTTGTGCTCATGTGTTCGAGGTGCTTGCCCACTTTCTCTTCTATTAGTTTGAGTATCTGGTTTTATATGGACATCCTTGGTCCACTTGGACTTGAGCTTTGTACAAAGTGAAAAGAATGGATTGATTTGCATTCTTCTACATGCTGACCTCCAATTGAACCAGCACCATTTGTTGAAAATGCTGTCTTTTTTTCCCACTGGATGGTTTTAGCTGCTTTGTCAAAGATCAAATGACCATAAATGTATGGGTTCATTTCTGGGTCTTCAATTCTATTCCATTGATTTACCTGCCTGTCTCTGTACCAATACCATTCAGGTTTTATCACTCTTGCTCTGTTAAAGTGTTTGAGGTCAGGGATGATGATTCCCCCAGAAATTCTTTTATTGTTGAGAAAAATCTTTGCTATTCTGGATTATTACATGCATTCTTTAAGTGTCTAAGGGAAAAGTACATACATTCTGTGGGAAGAACTAGTCAATGGTATTTCAAACTTTTGACTGAAAAACATTTAGAACAAAAAGAATCATAAGAAAGTATGAATGGTCTGGTTGTCTCTGGTCTACACCTGTGATTCTACAAATATTTTAATGAAGGTGATAGACTTTAAAATGCAGATTGTTTATACAGTAATGTGAAAGAGGACAGCAAAGGGCTATGGTTCCGATGATTTATAGCCACCAAAGTTTCTAACCATTCTTTAAAATCTTTCTTAGGCAGCAGGAGCAGCTCGTAAGAGAACGAGATTAGAGAGAGGGAAGTGGTCATAAACAATATCCCATTATCTTATAATTAAAACTATATAAATCAGTTGCCACACACACACAAAATTGGCTTAGATAAACTTATGGTTGTGAAGCATGGTTTTGACTCATTTCTAAGTTTTCTGTTGGAAATGATTTTCTTTCATTCTTTTTCTGTTTGTAGGATGAGTTAAATTAAGCTCAAAATTTGGAGAGAAATCTGGCTCAAAAGTATTTTATAAATATTATGACAGTAAGTCTGTAGAAAAATGACTGCAGCCATGTTTACAAAAGGCAATATTTAAATGCCAAAATACTCTGGGTGTCTGAATCAGGGAAGATATTGAACTGTTTTCAGTGCACACATTTTCACATGTACTTTGGAGCAACTGATTTATCAGCATACTGGGACATATATTGTTCAATTTATATTACTTTTTTAAATTTATTACATATACATACATGTATGTATAGTGGTCAGAGGACAACTTCCAAGGGTTAGTTCACTGCCCTGATGGTGTGTGTTCTAGAAATCAAGCTCAAGACCTTAGGTTGAAGGCAGATCCCATTGGCCAGTCTAGAAACTAAAATTTCTATGAAAAGGATAGAAAAGCCTAAGTTGGACTTTTGGGCTCATCTTTGGGTATATATTTGTTCTCTTTGGGATGTGTGCTGCAAGGCAAACCATCCTGTGATTTTATACCATCTGTCAATTTTCTGTGAAGTTCTTAAGTACATACATTGCAACACTGACAATTCAGGCTAATTTTAAGTCAACTTGACAGAAACTAAAGTAATTTGAGAAGAGAGACTCTCAATTAAGATAATCATTCCATAACGTTGGACAATAGGCATGCCAATAGGTTATTTATCCATTCAATTACTAATATGGGTTGTGTTTGTGGTTTGTGGATGGTGCTTTGCATGGTCTGGTACTCCTGGTCACTATAAGAAAGTAAGACTAGCAAGCTAGAGTAAGCAAGCCAGTTAGCAGCACTCTTGTAAGGCCTGTGCAGCAGCTCCAGCCTCCAGGTTACCGCTCTGGATGAGTTTCTGTCCTGACTTTCTTCAGTGATGAACCATAATAAGAAAGCATAACCCATGAACCCCTTTCCTCCCTAAGTAATTTTTGATCATCATTTTTCATCAAAGCATTGGTAACTCTAACTAAAGTCCAACAGCTTTATACTCTGTATTTCAAATACCAATGTATGTAATGCAATATGGCCTGGCAGTAGAGTACGTGTTGAACATGCATGAATCCTGTGTTCAATTACTAGTACTAAATCTTTACAAAGGTAAATGACTTTATAAGAGCACGAACGAGCATGTTGATGCAGAGCTAGCGAGTTTAATAATGCTTGACAATCTATTTTACCTCAATCCTGAAGAATGAATCTTATGATCGTGTCATGGACCCCATGTTCTATAGTTTTGAAATCAAATTATCAGATTTGTATTTACAATTTTCTCAATAATGCTATAAGCTCTAAGAGTATGTCAGGGCTTCAAAAAGTCATAAAAACAAAAGATTAAAGCAAATAGTATCAATTTATTTTTTCTCTTAGCTTTCTTTATTTCCTATGTATGAACAATTAGCTTGCATGCATATTTGTGAACCACATATGTACATTTTATCCTTGAAGGCTAGAAAAATGCATCAAATGCCATGGTTCTGGAGTTAGAGATGGTTATGAGTCAGGAACTTAACCCTGATCCTCTGCAAGAACATGGAGAGCACTTAACAGATGCGTTAGCACTCCATTCCTCAGTGTTATCAACATTAATATTCGTTTTAAACTAAGAACTCTATAAGGTTCTAGGCTGTTACTTTGTTCTTCTCTTCCTCTCATTTTAATACTTCTTGTCTTTTAAATGTAAAATTCCTGCAGTTACAGCCATTTACTTATTATGTAGAAGTCCAAATGTAAGCATGAAAACAAAGGGAATTATGTACCTTTAATCAATCTCATTTTCACTGTTTCTAGTTTGGATGCCTAGACATGGCTACAGAGGATTAAAATGTAATTTTGCACAACTCTTGAAATCTGACTTTGTGTTTTATAAAGGAAGTCAGGTGGACAATAGACTGTGTACCGGAAGCTAACAGATATGTAGCTTATTCTCCTGCTGCCTCTGAAACATGTTTATAGCCTCTACCTCCTCATGGGATCTGTTGCCCTCTGCTACTCTTAATCTGGAAAGATGATTGGCTGGCAAAACAGGGAAAGGTTCAAATTTCTTAGTCATTACCTTAGGCTCTGGACAGCATCCTACATATGGATAGAGAGAGCTTAAAGGAGAAAGGGGGGGATAGCACATCCTACTTTCTACATTTGGCCACAGCAGATGTTATCTCTCCTTAACTGGGCTGGCAGCAAAGAGGGCCGAGTAGAAAATTGTCTTGTTGGAAATATTGCAGCCACCAGAATTGTCCATGATCTGTCAGTGAGTCCCAGTAGCATGGTCATTTCTAATCTCCGATGAGTTCCTCGTAAGAGAAGATGCACTTACCTGCCTTATATACTGCATATTCTTTCAACAAAACACTTGCCCAGATCGTTTTCACTTGACTCTACAAGGTAACAGCAGCAAACGGCTGGTACTGTCTATTCATCACCCTTCCTCCTACATTCTAAATGCACCAAAATTTTTTCAGTTTCTCAAATATCTTCCTTTTGTGCATATCTGGTTTTCTCTCTCCAAGCAAAATGCTAAACAAATGTCTTGAACATATTAAACAGAGGGCTGGAAAGCTCCTTTGTCCTTTGTTTTCTGATTCAAGCTTCTCCCTTGGGTGTCCACTGTTGCTTTCTCAAATATGGACGTGTAAGCTTAATTCACTTTCTCTCCTGCAAGTTGCATTGATCAGTGTCTTATCAAAGAGGAACTAAACAGAAAGAAATATTATTTGTACAATCTTAATTTTAACGCTGGGCAATTTACAACTTAAAATTATATGGAAAGTGTTTTCTGTAACATTTAACACAGTAATAATTCCAACGGGCTATCAACTGTTTTTCAAATTATGACTTCTGACAAGAATTTCTTTACTCTCATTTAAAGCATATTTCACAAACCGTCTCTGTACACCAATGACTCTACTGAGAAATACACAATTTCCTTATTGAGGGCAGATAATTATTTTGTTTATTTTATTTTTCAATTTGACTTTTAGGTTAAACAGTAATGCTAAATAACTTGAATCATACATTTACTGGGTGCATCTAGGTTTGGCTTTACTCTTAGTCAACTACTATATTTCTAGTGACTATGTAGAATCATTGCTTCTCACTTCAGGTTATGACGAATATATGATATTTGAATTCATGCTTTTAAAATATGTCATTTACTGAGTTCACTTATGAAGGAACTTCAAGTACCATTTCTGCCATATGTTTTTTCCTTACATTTATATAATTGGTTATTTAATTTATATTATAGTGACTAAATTGTATATATATATATATATATATATATATATATTACTACTCAATGTCCCCAGTAATATTTTTTACTTTATTTTTAAAAGAAAACAAGTAACAAAGCTAAAATGCTTCCCAGAACTTGGAGACAAGAGTACACACCATCTTGATGTAAACACAGTGAAATTCTCTCAAAAGTAAAAAATATTTTTTAAAATAAAAATGTTCCAAAAATAAATGCAAATAAATGCTTAAATGAAAACACACTTAAAGTGTTTCCTATACAAGACAAAAAAAAATCCGTGTTCCATGCAAATTTTAAAATTTTAGGGCTCTATTTCCATTCATGCAGCAGTAATTTTCAAGTTCTTCCCCACTACTAAAATCTGTTTGATTTTAGTCTACATTAAGAAATTTAAGAAAATTATCCATCCAGTACTTTATAGAAAATATTTTTGCAGACAACATACGGGACACCGATTCTAGAAACACAGCCCTGATATAACAAGGAGCCTGCCCTTTGGTACAGACAAGATGTAAATCTTTACCGTTATAACACATTGATATTTTAAGGTACATTTATGAATTCATCTGTTCTAAGCTGCACTGATACAGTCAGAAAAGCAAATGTTACCTATCAGCAATATCTTATAAAGATAGATTGCAGTAATTAATTCATAACCATACTCACATAGATGAATGTTTTCAACAAACAAATTTGAGAAAGTGAAAGTGAGTGCCACACTTTTCCTGGATGTCCAACTGCTTATAAATTCTACAGAATGATACAAATACCTGCTTTCTTTCTGTGCACTCTTCCAGCCTTTAGAAAATCCATATGGAGACCAATATCTTTAAAATACAGCATTCTGGATAATTCAACTGATAGATATTATTGCATAATTATAGGCTTAGACTTATGTATGTGACAGGGTTCCCGTTACATAGCAGAATTCCTTAGTAACATGTACTTACAAATGGGGGACCTGGCTTCATCTCCATAAATAGTCAGTCAAGAAACTCCGTGGCCCAGGTGACTCATCCCATTTCTCTGGAGCCCTAGTGGATGCTGAGTCTGATTCTGAGGTTACAGCTCAGCAGCTATGTTCGGGTATTTGCACAAACCTTTACTATAAAAGTGCCCCATAGGACATATTTATGACTTTTCGTGTTCAGATATGAGATATGGCCTCCAATTATTCACCTTCAGCAAGTTAATGAGAGTTAATCTTTTGCCAAATAAACTTATCATCTCTGTATGGATTTTGTAGTGCCCCTCATTTATCACACATGGCAGTTTTTCAACCTGTTTTGATAACGTGATCTATTCAAAGCCATCTCGGAGATGGGGCACAGGTACTGGGTGGATTTGCTGTCCAATGTAGTTTAAAGGAGGCCAAGAGAGAGACATCAATCTTTCCATTCCACTAAGATTCTGACAGTAGACTGCTAGACTTTGGGAAATGTCCTACTTTATAAAGATGTGCCTTCAATGACATTTATCAGAGTAGAATATAGGGAAAGTAGGTCTCCATGAAAACATGAAGAAGACATTTTTTATGTCTTTGCCCAATGCAAACTGGTCATAATTTCCTACAACTTTCTATATTTCAGTTATATTTAAACAAATTAATAAAAGCCTTAATCCCTTCTTTTTTAAACACTAAATATATTATTTTAATTGAAGCAAATAACAAAATGTTTCTACCAATCAATATATCACTCTTACAGGTAGGTCACAATTGATGACACTTTTAATAAAAATCAAGAGTTACATATTAATGGCCTCATAGAATTAATATTTTTATCTTGTAAAAAGTTGATCCTGAATGCGTACAAGAATTTCCTATAGATTCATTTCATTATTTTAAAGGTTTCTTGTGATTGTACTGTATGAATATCCTAAACTATTGTCCTAAATTATTGTCCTAAACTATGCCCCTATTGATCTATTAGGTCACAAACATGACAGAAGTGCCTATATAACATATTCAAGCAGAGTCTTGCTTCCAGGATTTCCCAGTGTTCCTTAGTCCCAACCTATTATAGAGTCCAGGCTCCCTACTCCTTCCCATCCCTTGAACTCTCTAGCCCTGAGACTGTGCTACTGTTATTTCAGCAGCTCTTCCACGTATATGACAGTTATTTTGCCTACTTTTTTTTTTTTCGGAGCTGGGGACCGAACCCAGGGCCTTGCGCTTGCTAGGCAAGCGCTCTACCACTGAGCCAAATCCCCAACCCCTATTTTGCCTACTTTAAAAATTGTTTTTACCCCTTTTCTCTTTTGACATCTTGGTCTCCTGGTCTCCTGAATGGGGTCTAGATCCTTCCCCATCTCTTCATGTGGCTTAGTTCAATGTCATGTTCACTCTGGACTCTCTCAAACGTCTTTGACTTTGGCTATGTTCTCTCTCAAATGACAATAACTTTCTCCATTACATCTGGGAGCAGCCATATCCTTCTATTTTATTCCTTTTCACTCATGGCCAGGTACTGTTTTCAGGGTTTTGTTATTATACTTAAAGAGGTGCTTTGATGAACTTATTTTTATACTCATTTTATATCATGCTATCTGAAGTTGTATTCTTTGAAGCAAAGCTGTCCAAACAGAATATACCTTTTCCATTTTTGAGGTGTAAGTTCAATGCAAAGTATGACTTCAGGCTCAGCCTAACTAAGTTGTGGCATCTTATGCAAGCGTCATGTCAGTTGGGCATCAGATGGAGGGTTGGCTCAGTCAACTAATATAAATTTGGGTTCATAGCTAGACTGTGATATCTGACATCACAATGCCAGGACACATCTCCATGCTGTAAGTGAAGGAATCCAAAGGCCACAGTGGTGACTAGTATAAGGTAGTTTGAGGTAGTATACTCTGCCTATTTTCTGCTGACCTCTGAACTTACAGTATTTCCCATGGCTAGAGTCAAGTTTCAAAGAACCTTTGTCAAATTGGAATATGTAATATAGGTTTGAGCACTTACATTCCGTAGTGAAATCACATGGTAACACTGGTTCTTAGAGTAATCAGAGAAATGATGCCAATTGTTATTTCATATGGTATTTTGGATAGAGAATAATTTGGTTAGTGTACTAAATATTGAAATTTTGTTTTGACCGAGTAAAGATCAGCGTTTAAGGGCCAGTGCCTAAACAGCTTGCAAATAGCAGTTATTTTATCCTGAGAATTTTTTTTGAAACAGAGCCCCATCTTTCAAGACGCCTATAGAAAATTTCTTGTAGGTATAATATATAGAAGTTTTCTTTTATCTTTTTTTTTTCAGTTCTTTTTTTCGGTGCTGGGGACTGAACCCAGGGCCTTGCGCTTCCTAGGTAAGCACTATACCACTGAGCTAAATCCCCAGCCTCTTTTATCTTTTCATTATTATTTGTGTCTCTTCTATGGATAATTTATTCCTTAAGTATAATTGGCATAGGGAATTATATCTAGTAATATACTGATAAGCAAACTAGGTATAATGGTAGGTGTTACCACTGTCTTAAAGTTGGGAGAGATATTGTTTTAACTCTTAGTATAGCATGAACAAATTAAATTATCCAAGAACCAATATAAAGAATCAATAGATAAAAAATTACTAAGGGTAAAATGAGAGATAAGAAGGATTCTGGTTATACAAAACAAACATTATTCTTACCAGCAATACTTTAAAATGACCAATCATCTCGTGGATGTTGGAGGTCGGAGCTTATCAGATGTTCAAGGGGTGTTTGGAGAGGAAGAATTTCACTGTATTGTTTTGCTAAGGATTGCTAAAATGGAATCCTACTAGAAAGGGAAAAGTACAGGAGAGTTTAAGAATCTTGGCTAAAGTTTAGCAAAGTAAAATATCTTCATCAGACAATGAATGCTTAAAATTTGTCAATAACATTAATTATAGACAATGGAGTTAACGAGGAGAAAATTGAGATGAGGAAAAACAAAAAGAGAGATGAAAGTTATTTTCCAGTATTTCACATCTTGCAATATGTTAAATTGTAATTTGACTTACTCTTCAGTCAGTCATTTAGAATGAATTTCAAGATGGCTCTTGGGATGGGCCTTCAGTTACTTTAAAAGTCACTGTAGTTAGTTTTAAGGACAAAACAGAGCAATATTTTATGTTTGTCATTGTTAGGTTTTCTGTTGCTACTCTAAAATACTATGCTAAAACCAACTTGGGGAGTAAAGGGTTTAACTGCTTGTGGTCCATCATCAGGGGATATGTGGATAGGCACCTAAGGCAATGGCCTGGAGGCAAAAAAATGTAGCAGAAGCCATGGAGGAATGCTCTCTGTTGGTTTGCTCTACATGGCTTGCTGAGCCTGCTTCTGTTACACAGTCCTGGACCACCCGCCCACAGGCACCATCACCCATAATGAGCTGTACCTTTCCACATCAATTACTAATTGAAAAAAAAGTCCCCACAGGCTTGCCTACAACCATATTTTAGGAAGGAATTTTCTTAATTCAAGTTTTCTTTTCTCAGATAACTGTCATTTTGCTATGTCAAGTAGAGACTCTTAGCCAGCACCATCATGATAATGACATCTTTATATTTTATTTTGCATATGTATGTGTGCAGACTCTTCATAACAGCAAATATTAACGTAAAAAGAGATCCAAACTTAGAAATAAAATTATTATTTGAAAGGCATAATTTACAATGTTTTAATGAGTCTTTTTTTTCAGTCACAGTCTGAGCAATAGGACTACTAAAGCCCAATAAGACAGATTAGAAAAGGCTGATGAAACAGTTAATAATTTAGGTTGAATTTCCCGGAGAATTTCAAGTCATGATACAGGTCCCCTTTTGATTAGGTTTGAAAGTTTGAAGGTAAAGAATCTAATCCCAATAACTCATGACAAAGGAAGTCAGAATTAGATGGTGACTACTAGTATGAAGAAGTTTGAGACACGTGGTGTAAGGACAATCAATAAAATCTTCAAAAGGTATGTACAACCAAAAATGTCATCTGACATTGTGATTTTTTTAAACATTTTTGTTGATGCATTTGTTTTTATACTAAAAAAACATAAAAATCTTCTATCATTCCAGGATATTTCACTTATATCTATGAGGATATACAAAATTTCTTAAATCATATTTCATCATATGATCAAGTATGAAGGTTTATTAATAGTTCAGATGAGATAATTACTATTATGATAATGATTAAATACTTCTTTTATTATAGTATAGCTTCTCTCCATTCATAGTGTTCTAAAATGAGTTTGATACTTTAAAGTGTTTAGAGGCAGTGTTTTGTCATTAATGTCTACACACACATATTCCAAGAACAATCAAGTTCTTGTATATTTATTTCCTACTAACAGGAATTTAGGATATATTTACCCCTCTGTTATTAAACCTATACCTTCCATGATTTGTCTCAATAAAAATCATTTCTGTATGTGTACAATGGATTAATAAATTACCTAAATTGGAATTAATAGGTCTAAGTATAAACAATGTTGTCATGCAAAGATTTAATTATTTTTAAAAATTCACTTTTATTGTTTTTTGTTTATAAGAATTTTGTCTTGTGTGTGTATGTGTGTGTGTGTGTATGTGTGTATATGTGTGTGTATGTGTGTATGTGTGTGTGTATGTGTGTGTGTGTTTGTCTTTGCCTGGTGCTCAGATATTTGTGGACTGGCAGGAAGATTGGTTCCATACAAGAAAAAAATAGTGCTCTTAAATGATCAACCATTTTCTAGTGCCCGCCCCCTGAAAAATTAATCATTAAATTTAATATTCATAAAGGCTTTTGAAGAAATTAAATTCTTTCAATATTTTACACTTATACTTAAGTACCATGTAGCTGAAAAGCTTTGGTTTGTTTGGTGAGTTGATATTTTCTCTTAAATTTAGACAAAATCACTCGGAAAGAAAATATTTCCTATTTATGACAGATTTTTTTCTTGTGGGTCTTTATAGTTCTATGCGATTTAGTTATATTGACTGCTCTTTTGCTAGGAAATTGTGAAACTAAATGATTTTGGACTTAGTTTTTCACCTGCTCTGGGTGGGAATCTGGGACTCAATTGTCTTTGACCTTGGGGTCTTCACTCAAATTGTCTGTGACCTATTTCTTCAAAATATGGATAATAAACATTCATCTCACAGGGCATTCCTGAAGTTAAGTAATTTAGGCTATTTAAAAGCCTTTAGAGAAATACCTGGTACACATGAAGATGAATTATGTACTGGAAAGTTTTAAATGTCACCTAATAAATTTTGAGAAAATTATAGACACAAAAAATTGTAGCATCATCTTACTATATATAGTTAATGGTCTTATAGATGGAGCTTGAATGTTAAAAACGTATATTAAGACTTATGATCGAGACAGAGTGGTACTATAAATGCTTAGTGTGTGCAAAACCCTCCCTAGGTAAATTTTTAAAAATCTAGTAATTTATTGCCTTTACTTATCACTTGAATTCTTGCGTGACACATGGTTTTTAATGTTTATTAAGTTGTTGACATCAGTATCCTTTACAAAATCAGCCTTCTTTTATAGCACCTGTGTTAGTGCAGCTAAATATTACTGTTAGTACCTACAGTACCATATAGTTTTGATAAGCATGGCTTGATAGTTATTTAATACCATTATGAAGTATTTGAAAATATAGAATGTATTATTTGCTAATGTTAAGCATTGCTAGTATGGATAGATCTTGGACTAAGAAATTTCCCCTGAATATTCATCTTCGTATACTGTATTGGTAGTAAAAGAAAGTTCTAAACTAAAATACAGAAGAGGTATTTAGGACTCAAGGTGTTTAGGGAAAGTGCTCTGTGAGTAAGGAGAGAGACTGTAAAGCACTTCTGTTACAGACGTGGGAGTTTACTCTATTTTGAGATTTAACAACTTAAAATGGAAAACAAGAAAGGATACCTTATTAGATATGTTTTCCATGTTGTGCTCATTGAATTTGTATATGCAGTTGCCATTTCTCTGTGCTGACAGACACCAGTACTTCTAAATATTAGTAGAAAATAAATCAACTCATTGACTATTTAATACAGTTGGCCGAGACACTTTTTATTGATTTTCCCCTGACTATATTTTAATTTTTAATTTAAATTTTAAAAATGTATTACCAACTTCATTTAGGGGGTGTTACATTTTCTAATCATACTCACCTCCTTCCCTGGGTTATCTTCCTCCCAATCCCTCTGAGATCCTTATTTTCACAACCTTCCCTCTTCGGTATTTATGTCTACATTTAAAGATAAGCCATCGATAATATCACTGAGAAGGGAAATACAATAGTCAACATCAGTGGGCAGGGACTGGTGGGGGAGCACTGAATGTGGGGTGGGGAAGCCTTGTTTAAGAAGAAGAGAGATAAGGTAAGGGGAAGGTGGAAAAGAGAGTTCTTGGAGAGACAGCTGGAGAGTAGGCATCTCTGGGATGAACTAGAAAACTAGGGCATTGGAAAATCCTAGATATTTATGAGGATGACCATAGGTAAGACTGCTAGCAACTGGGGATTTGGAGCCTGAAATTACTATGTCCTCAAACCAGGCAAGATTTCTAATAGAGGCATTCCAGTACCAGTCACACCACAAAACCTTCAACCTACAAGATGTGCATGGGTAATCATGGAGCAGTAACTGAGGGAATGGCCAACCTATGACTGGTTCAGCCTGAGTCCCATGCCATGAGAGGTAGCCCACCCCTGACATATTAATGAATTCACCAAAGTTGCAGACAGGAACCTACCCTAATCTTCAACAGTGCGTTCACTAGCAACTGATTGAAGCAGGTGCAGAGACCCAGAGCCAAACATTAGGCAGATCCTAGAGAATCGTGCAGAAGAAGGAAGTAAGAATTATAGGAGCCAGAGAGGTCAAGGACGCCATAAGGAAACATACAGAACCAACTTGCCAGGGCCCATAAGGACCAGAGAGCATGCATGGGTCTGAACTAGGTCCTCTTCATATATTTAGCAGAGGTGCAACTTGGCCTTCATGTGCTGCCCCTAACAACAGGAGCAGAGGCAATCTCTGACTCTGTTACCTGCCTTTGTGACCCTTCACCTGACTGGGCTGCCTAGTGTAGCCTCAATAAAAGAAGACCTGCCTATTCTTACTGCAACTTGATATGCCAAGGCCAGTTTGTATCCATGAAAAACATCCCTTTTTCTGAAGAGAAATAGAGGAAGAGTAGATAGAAGCTGGGAGTGGGATGGAAAGGACTGGGGAAAGTGGAGGGAGGGAAACTGTGGCTAGATGTAAATTAATTAATTAATTTAAAAAAATGAAACCTCTCTTTTAAAATGCAAAGGAAACAATTGAATTCTGTTAGGGTTTATGTGTGTACACTAGTGCGAAGTTTTTATTGGATCATGGGCAACTTAATTTTGGTTAAACTCTGAAAAAAACAAAAAAAAAAGTTCCCATTGTAATCTTAGCAGCTACTAATTGTCAATAGCCATTCAGCTAAGAGAGGATCTTCCAGTGACCCTCCCCATCTCTGCAAACAGTTGATGAGTCTTATACAGGTAACCACAGCATGCATCTGTGTAATGGCCATATCATGACCAGGATGCAGATTACACAACACTTGTCCCCATTGTTTCGTATTTGAACATGAGAATGGCCTTCCCTCCAAACCAATTTAAGACACATGGATTTCTAGGACAGCAGGCAATAGAGTAGGAGGCATTCGGGCATTGGTATAGCATAGGAGGGCGCTGGACCACTAATGATATTCCACTGCAGAATGTCAGTGGTCACTACATAGAGTCTCTGGACTGTAAAGTTCGTTTAGATAAACATGCATGAAAAATGACAGTTCAACATATGTAAATGAAATGTTAATGGATTTTAATCTCTACTACTAGGAAGACAAATGTTCCTCAGAGAGGACGCTGTTGTCATGCAGGACTTGGTCTATTTCAGTTCGTCACATGTGACTTTTCATACATAATTTAATCATGTCAACATCGTAATGACCTGCTGAATTGTAGAGTTTCTATAATAAAATAAGAAAACAAAAACAAACATAAAACAGTAGATTTTCTTATTGTTCTGTGGATGAAGATCTGAAGTGAAGAAGCCGATTGGATCTGCTCTTTCCAAGGCAGTGCAAAAGAATCTGTCCTTCCTTCTGGCTGCTGGAATCTGCAGGCATTTATCCTTTAGTCCCTGCCTAGCTTGTTATGTGCTGTTTGCCCTTTAGCACCTGGCCCAATTATATGTCTCCAGAATGTCTAAACCCTTTCTTTTTATGGATGAATCATTCATATTTGATTAAGAGAATACTCTAATTCAGCATGACCTCATCTTAACTTGATTGCATCTGCAAAGACCCCATTGCTAAATACAGCCACATTATCAAGTACTGACTCAGAACTTCAACATACATTTTTAGGATATAAAATTCACCCAATAACAGTATCTCAGGCAAGAGTAAGTTATTTAAAGTCACCGAGTTAGAGGACACATTCCTATCACTCCACAGAATCTTGGAATTTTGTATAAAGGTGGATTCTGGTATAGCACCTATGCAAAGTCCTCTGCCCCTGGGGATAACACATCTGGCTTGATATGTGTTAGACAGAGGTCCTACATCAGCTCCCTCCCCTTGGTCCCTTTACTATTTATGCTATGCTATGTTTAACCTAGTCAGTCCTATGATACAGTGGCCACACACTTCCTAAGCTTGCAGAGTAGTTGAGGGTTGATTTAGCCATTCCTTGTCTCTCTTCTGCCTGCCAGGCTGATCATGTTAGTGTTGTCCATGCACATGAGGGGACTTTCCCAGCTTCCTTCTGATATTCCCTCCTGAACTCCTAGAAATCCATGTTTTCCTCATAGCCACACAAGCCACATCCTTTTTAGTCCAAATTCAGATCTGGTTGAAGCACACACCTGCTGTGTGTGTATAAATCAGCAGTGTGCTCCTGTTTGACACTCACTTCATTAACATGATTTAGTATTTCAACACTATACAGAGGATTATAGATTTCATTTCACCTTGAGCCACATAATTCATTTCCAACATATTAGGACAAAAACGATTGGCAAACAGAAACTAATTGGCAAATAGCCGTTTATGTTAAATCTAGTAGCTAGTGTTAAACTCTGACACCTTCTTCCCCTTGAAAGGTTTTGGAAATAAAATTAAAATTCATCATTTGGAGATGAACGATTTATGCTGTGGAGAGCTAATTACCAGGCACATCTCAGGAGCATGTGCTTATCTCTCTTCCAGGCCACTTGTCTTAAACTGGAGTCTCTAGGTTCTACAGTCAGTGCTAAATCCCCCTGTAGCCAAAATGGGCTAAGAGCTGTTTCAACAAATGACATTCTCAGGAGACCGCAGTCTGATCAGGTGAATGGCAATAGCTGCACCTGCTCATTGTGTCCCCTGGCACCGTCCCTGAATCCCTGAGTGGGGCTAATGGCTGTCAACTGTGCAATCTGCCTAGAAGAGAGTGGCACATCACCCAGATAAATAAGTAAAATAAATACATTTAAAAACTGGAAATGTCTTCGTTCAAAATGCTGGAGGGAAGAGGAAGTTAGATGCCAATAGATTGTAGTCAAATTTCCAGTCAGGCTAGTAGAGGAATATGGAAAGTGGCCCAATGAATAAAAGCCAGACAATCGCCCCCAGCAGTGTCCAGGGCACACTGTTGCCTGCCATTTTGTAGAAGTCGTGGTGCTTGCTTTTGACTGTAAGAACTAAGCCATAATGGATGTATACAAGCTCTTTGTGAAAAAAAAACTGTTATAGTCATCTCTGTAATATTTCATTCGTGAAGGAAAGAATTTTGTCACAAGACAAAATAATTTGAGCAGAATTACTCAGACCAAGCATTGCAAAGGGAGATCTGTGTGGACTCAGACCAAGCATTGCAAAGGGAGATCTGTGTGAACTAATCTGAAGTAGGAAGAAGGCCCGGGAATTTCACATTGTGACTTTCAGGGATGATTTTCAGAAACATTACAGCTTCTTGGTCTTTTCTCTGTCTGTTTGACATGCTCATTAGTATCATTCTTGTTTACCCTTTCCTAACTTTTATTCTCATCTCTCATTTATAAACTATCCAAGATATTCAGCTCTCTGAAACAAACTAATGTCTTACTGCCCACCTCCCAGAGCACTGTAGTCTGTCTTCATGAATTCATCCCATTAGATTTTCCTCAAAAGACATGAGTCACAGAATCCTCCATCGACTTTTACTGGCAGGCACTACCAATTTATCAGATCTATAACCTGATACCAGAGCAATTTGCTCTTTTGGCACTTGCCTGGGCCTGTGGCCAAACACCAAATTCTCAGATTTAATCCATACATACCCAAACTTGGAAGGATATATTGCTTGACAAATATTGCTTGGTAGAAAAAATATAGATGGAAATGCTCTAGAATGTCTTGCATAAGTACATAAACTACACTGTTGACATTCGGAATTGTGGTCCCAGTAGTGACTAAAGCATATTATACAACCATGCTGTGATTTTACCTGTAAAACAGGGAAAATTATATTAGTGCCTGCTTTGTAGGAACATTAATAGAAGGCCAGCAGATGATAAGAAAAACAAACACTGTATACAAACACAAGCAAAGGGCTCCTGGATAGTCAGAGTGTTTAATATCCATTATTCATAATTATCATTGTTAGTCAGATACCTCTTATAACCCTAGAAAGTATCATTTTAGTTTTCCTATTTACAATGAGAATTTAATATTGGAATATTATCCTTTTAATTGCTTAATAAAACAGACTGCATTCTTCCAGTCATATATATATATATATATATATATATATATATATATATATATATATATGGCACTAAAGGAACTGAGAGGTTCCTTTGACTTTATATATTTAGGCATGTGTGTTATCAGGTGGTGTGTGTGTGTGTGTGTGTGTGTGTGTGTGTGTGTGTGTGTGTATGTGTGCATGTGCATGGGTGTGTGTATAAAATAACAAAGAATAAAGAAGGCCTGTTTTGAGATGTAGCAAAAGGCTGTGAGAGAAGTGTGAAAGATATAAGAGAAAAAGAAAAGAAGGCAATTGAAAATTTAAAACTTCAACAAAAATTTTTAATTATGTTCTTTGTTGTACAACTGTAAAATTGTGTTTTGATAATAGAGAGGACAGAGTACAACTTCTTCCAGATGTCCAGGAGAAAGTAAATGTTCCAATTTGCAAAGAGTAAGAATGCTCCTGTTTTGGTTTGATTGGTTTTTATTTTCAAATAAATTCAAATTTAAATTAATATTACACGAATTTCACTTTAATGTCATTAATATAACCCTTTGAAACCACTTGCTTGACTGGTAATGTAGTATTGTGCTAATTAATTTCGTATTTTGCATATATGGCATATTTATAAGCCAAACACAGATTGATTTTTAGATAGGTGGTTGATAGATAAATAGATAGGTAGAGAGATAGGTAGAAAGAAATATAGATTATGTTATATTAGATTATACATAATATAAAGACATGCTAGACATATGATATATAGATAAATAGATAAATAGATTGATAGATAGATAATTCATACATTAATACATACATACATACAAACATGAATGATAAACTGAAAGACAGACTGATGATAAAGAGACAAATATGGCAGGCTCAGAGAAATTTCTCTTTCCTTTTCATTTGAAATTATCAATGTAAGTCTCCTTCACACTTACAGATGACTCAGTATATTTTAAGAATTGTCATAAATCTGAGCTTTACCTGGCTTTCAATACTTGTCTTTCAATTGTCCTAGGAATCACAACCATGTGTGCAATCCTGAGTCACAAAATCTATTCTGATGGAGATACAGTTTTGTATCATTCTCTTAGATGGCTGTTCGTTTGACAGTTACAGGTAACTAGCTACATGAAGTTAATTGATACAGTAATCCTCAGAAGGTAAATGCACACATACCAGTGTGGTTTGATTTACCAGATATTTCTACCATTAAAATAAAAACATGCCTCTTTTATTTGGGACATGGTCTGACTGTTACAGGGGAATCTATTAGCAGAATTTATTAATAGTACCAAATATAGATTTCCCCTGAGTTCTCATTTGATTCTAAAAATAAATGTACAAACAACAAGTCTAAGTCAATCCTTCTATTTTGAAGAATATGTAGGAGTTGTGATTATGACTTTCCCCATTATGAGTTTTTATTTCCTTCTTCTATGCTTTTTACAAAGACCAGATGCATCAGAGGAAAAATAGATGCTTTATTATGAAAAAGCCTTTTGATAAAATTGGAATTATTTTTAGTATTTCCTAGCTTTTTAGTTCTTCCTGTGAAGGATTATTGATAATGCGTTTTTTTATGTTAGTTTCTTTTTCTCAGAATTTAACCTTCATTTAGACAATTTAAGTATCTTTTCATTTTCCCTATTTTTATTTTGTCCCTTCCTAGAAGCCTTCGCTGATTTCCCAGGTTGGAAATTTTTGTTTTCTTTCAGACTGTACAATACAAACATTGTATAAATGTCTTTCACCCTGGGGAAGCATTCTATTTGAAGCAAAATGGTTCTTTGCTACTAATTGCAACTGTATTATTTGACAAAAATCTATCAGGAGAAATGAAGGAATAATTTAAGTGGTCTAGGAGTTTAGACTCAGCTCTGAGCTTCTGTAATTGACAAAGAAAAAAAAAGATTTGTACTCTACAGGGAATATACCTTTAACATTCAACTTCAGTGCTATATACAAACTGAATTAAAATTATGAAAGAAACAAGGTACTAATAGAAACATGTCACGTTAAGGTTGCCACTCTAAAATCACCATCATACTTTCAATTATGTTGGTTATAGTTCTAATGTGCTCTGTGTAAACTAAGCACAATTTATTAAACATGTTTAGTAACTCGAAAATAACCAAATCAATTGAATGAGATTTCACTGACCAGAAGTATGCACTTAGGAGTTTTACAGGAGCAAACCTATAGACAAAAATGGGCTTTGGGGATTTAGCTCAGTGGTAGAGTGCTTGCCTAGCAAGCTCAAGGCCCTGGGTGCGGTCCTCAGCTCTGGAAAAAAAATGGAACAATTTTTTGAGTAGTACACAAAAAAGCCTATATAGTATCTTACCTAGGAAGTTGTATATTGTATACATATTTCAATGTTTCTGGAAAGCAAAACATACTAGCAATATTTTGGTAAGGAATTTATGAAGTCTAAAGTTTAGTTGGAATCAATGACTTTATTGACTCAGGTGAAGGGTATCCTTATCTTTAATCAAAGGGAATGTAACCAGAACATGCATTTCTTTTCTATTTTATCCTAAAGATTATAGATTTGTGGAATGACATGACATCTCATTCTGATGGAAAACTAAAGATGTACAGTTACCTGGATAATAAATTTTATTTAAAAAAGTATTTATTATCTAGCAACATGAGAAAATATGTTAGTTTCCTATTATTAAAACATGCTTAAATTATTAAAATAAAAGCATTATTTGTGTAGTAATTTCAATGAGAATAACCACTATAGAATCTTATGCTGGAAGACTTAGTCCATGGTTGCTTGAACCACTTTGAGAAGGAATGGACGGTATAGTCCTTCAAAGGAGGTATGTCGTTAGCTTTGGGCTTTGAAAATTTCAAAGCTCATTGAACTTTTCAGTAATTTCTCTCTGCCTCCAACTTTGAAGATCAAAACTTCTCAATTTTCATCCATGAAAGGAGGAGAGGTGGGGAATTGCAATATTAAGCTTTCTTTGTACCTGTTAGTACAACATTAGAGACCAAGCTTTTAAAACACAGGAACATACTGGACATTTATGATAGAAAGTATAACACCAGTATGGCCTCACAAACTAAATATTTGACAAATCACAATGAACAACAAACATTACGTATGGAAATACATGTGATCAAATATAAGGCATGATTACCTGAACCTCTCTACACTTCACTAGTTAGCCAACCTAAGATCTTCCTAATCGATACGAATCAGGACAATCTTTGTATATTATCATTCATTCTAGTATATCTATGTATTTTTTTCTTCACTCATATTTGAATAGTATACAAAGAACAAATTTTAATTAAATTAGTATAGAACACACATGTGATGTACAACGAACATTTAAGGTTCTGATGAACTAAGTATTGTTAGGTCACATCATTCTCACAAGATTTAAACAAATGTGACTCTAAACCACATAATGGATATTACTAGTGTTAAACTTAGAGAAACAGGGAATGTTACTGGGGTAACGTACAAAAGCAGAAATAATTCAAATACAGCTGTATCACCAAAGCCTACCACAGCATCGGTGACAACTCCCTAAAGCTGAAAACATAGAACTCAGTACACAACCTACCTGAGAACACAATAGTTTGAAGTGGGTCCGTTGCAGGTAGCTCGTGTGGTCGGACCCTCTTCCTGGTAGGTGAGCTCTTTCCTGCTCTGTCTGATTTATATGTTTCTTCCACAGGATTTGGCTGGTCTTGTTCCTTCCAAAAACTGCTCTGGTCTGGGTCACCTATAGAGAGCTCAGCTTATATAAGAGGCTTCTCTAGAAAATGCATGCGGAAAGGGACCGGATATAGATCTCTCCTGAGAGACACATCCAGAGCATATCCAATACAGAGGTCAATGCTAGCAGCAAATCACTGAACTGAGAATAGGACCCCCTTGGGGGGAATTAGAGGAAGGATTGAAAGAGTTGAAGGCGTTTGCAACCCCATAAGAACAACAAAGCAAACCAACCAGAGCTTCCAGGGACTAAACCACTACAGAAAGACTATACATGGACTGACCCAGGGCTCCAACTGCATATGTAGCAGAGAATAGCCTTGTTGGGGGACCAGGGGAAGGGGAAGCCCTTGGTCTTGCCAAGGTTGGACCACACAGGGTAGGGGAATATGGGGTGGGCAAAAGGGGATGTATAGGGGGCATACCGGTATGGGGGACGGGGAGGGGAGGGAATGGGGACTTATAGACAGGAAACCGGGAAGAGGAATAACCTTTGAAATGTAAGTAAAGAAATTTTTCTAATAAAAAACTTTTTTTAAAAAGAGGTTTCTAGACAGCTGAACGTGTCTAATGTTTCTTTCAACCTATATTGAAGCATCTGTACTATTGTGTGAATGAGGACCACAGTGAATCTGGTCACCTTCAGGAACCGCCTGAAGCATTTGAGTTCTTTACCACTTGTGATGTTTAAGTTCAATGTCAACTTGATACTGGCTAGAGACATTTGAAGAGAGAACTTCAGGTGAGAAATAACCTCCACCAGATTGGGATGTAAACAAGTCTGTGGTATATTTACTTAATCAGTTTTTTGCTGTTTGAGGGCCCAGTTAATTGTGGCTGGTGCCACACTTGAACAAGTGTCCTTAATTGTATGAGCGATCAGGCTGAGTAAGCCATGGGAAGCAAACCAGTAAATAGGCTGTCTCATGGTCTCTGCATCAGTTACTGCTTCCTGATTCCTGTCTTGCGTTCCTGAACTGGCTTTCCCTGGATGACGAATTCCAAGCTGAAATGTGAATTAAACCTTTTCTCCCCAAGTTGCTTTTGTTCATGATGTTTTGTTACAGCAATAGAAACCCTAACTAAGGGACGCCCTGAGTCTAAGAAACTTCCCTTGAAGAAGGATTATGTCATCTCACCAACAAAGAGCCTGTAGTTTCATCTCCCATCAAACGTCTGGGCCTTAATCAGTTTCATTCCAAAGGGGAAGGTTTAATCTCAGAACGAAAGGCTGTGCAGGTGAAACTCCACACCTTTGAAAAAATTGCATTCTGTTCATCAGATGAATAAAAATAATTTGTAAGTGCATAAAAGAGAATTATGTAAAAGGCAGTCTTTAATGTGATTAATGTATTTTATTTGCTAACTATGTTGTGGGATAGCAAAATACATTGATATTTGTGAGGTTCTCTGACAAGGTAACTATTGTAGACAAATATTATCTAGTATCTTAAAAGAGATTGCATGCTTTACGTTGATCTCATGCATGTCTTGTATTCAATTTAACTGTACTTGCCTAACATATTGGTTTTATCTTTGAAAACAAAGGGAAAGAAAAGAAAGAGAAATTCTATGGAGACTCTTGACACCTTGATACCGAGTAAACCCGAACGACCATTCTTATATTCTTATGTTTGGCTGTAACATAAGGGTACAATTCATATTCTCTGCTCAAAAATCTGTGGTCCAGATTCAAAAAAATTGAAGAAAAAATAAATCACTATCCCTTAAGATGAGAAAAGTATATGTGAGTGAGGATATCCCTATTGTTATGGTCACTATAAATCAGATTCTATATTGTAGATAAGATACATATGAAGAATATACTTGGTGTCATCGAAATAGGAGGACATCTCAACTACAACACAGAAGTTATATAGGGGAAAAACATGTCAGAAATAAAAACAGCAACTGAGAAATTATTTCCTATGGAGGAATCAACAAAGGTACCAGGAAGACATCTGCTCAAATGTTTCAGAAAACAAACAAACAAAAAAGTGACCAAAGATGTCGAACTGAAGTAATACAACAAAAACAGCTGAAATTAAGGTAACAGTTGTAAACCTGGGATGCCAAGAAGACTTTTGACTTCTGCTAGTGTTAAGGTAGGAAACCTGGAAGACAATTGAATAGAGAAATGAAAAAAGATTACTGATGTTTTAACATTGATCACCAAGAATAATACTTTAGAAGTATATTACTTGTGTAACTAAAAGAAACAATGAAACCATTTAGAGCATTTTTGCATATAGATTAGAAAAAATATTTCTAGCATTAAAGGCATAATAGTGGAGGGGGTAAGTTAATTATAAATATATTAAGATAGTGGCCACAAAATTTGATGACACAGTGAAATGAATTATTGAAAGGAAAGGCAAGGATGGATTTATGTTAATGTTTCCAGGAGAAAGGGAAAGCAAGTTACCGAGAGAAGACTGAAGAAAGAGTACATTTAAGCTGTACTGGGTTTTCCTACAACCTGTATTCCAGAAAAACAAATCTTGGCTAATTCCATACAGAAAATTCGTAAAAGCTTTGTTCAAGAAGCATAGATGGAGTTTATTCAGGAAGATGGGCCACCCATAAAGATTATTTCTTGACCTAAGTGATTATGTAAAATACATGTCTGGAAAGAATGGATAAGAAAATGACCATTGAATGCCTATTTTTGCTTATGCAATTTTAGGTCATTGGGAATGTGGTCTTCTGAACATTTATTCCTGAGTAGTAAGAGTGTCATAGTAGAAGTCATGTAATTTTGTCAATAGAAGCTCTGGTACAAAGCCACTTAATTTATGCCTTATTTATTTTTATGACTCTTTAAAAAGAGAGATATCTTTCCCATTGACCGAGAAGATTCTGAACTGGTATGTGATATCCCTTAGTACTCATCCTTATCCTTTTGAGATTTCCTTCACTGAAGAATGATATTTTCTTAGATTAAAGTTACTAGCTTTAGAGTCACTGAATTTAGATGTCATGTCACTACTTACTCCTTTACCAAACTGACAGTGAGAGTAGGCATAGGAACAAAGAAAATACTCATTGTTAATCTTAATCCTAGATACTCTTATTCCCAGTGTATTTGCAGTTGAGCAATAACTACCTTGAAAACTATAAGCATAGAAATAGCTGTGTTCATCTGTGATACCACTAGTAATAGAAAACTGTAATAAATATATATATATGTATATATATATATATGTGTGTGTGTGTGTGTGTGATTTTATGCTTATTGAAATGTATATGTAGAACAGGAAAGACAAAATAAGAGTTTTAAATTTCATTGAGATAAGAAAATTCACACATCTATTAAGCATGAAACTCTATAACAACCTAAAACCATCATTAGAATGAGGCATATGTTCAACAATAGATTAACAAGGTTTTAATGAATGATGCTGTCATGCTTCCAGAATCTTATTCTATAATCTTACAAAAGCAACTGCATCTTCATTCTGTGATACTTAACTAGTCAGTTATGGGAACCTCTCCATAGAATAAAAATTCTCTTAAACCCCTAAGATTCAGTATCTTAAAGAAAAAAAAAACAATACCTTCAAAAATCCTCCAAATAGTTTACTTCTTACATGGAACTGATGATTATAAAATTTTCCATGTGTTATACAGATAATCTGCTGTGACGTCATACAAATAATGTTTTAACTTTTAGGTTCAAATGTAGTTCATTTATTCATTCAGTGAGCTTTCTGGTTATTGAAAAAATCTAATGATACAGCACATTGAACTGAGTCTTCCTGGGTACCATTTCATGATTTTCCTCATGCCTCTTAAATGTCCTACAGACACTTATAAAACAGATTATTTTAAGATCTAACTTATGGTCCAGTATCTCTCAACTTTGTCTTATTAAAAAATGTCATTAATATGCTGCCTGCTTCCTCTTACAGACTATTAGCACAAGGCCTGAATGAGACTATGCTCTGAAGAAGTCCTGAATACCTATTAATCATTTTTTAAATGTATGATCTTTTAAGTTCATTTTTAATTCAAGGTACTGAATTATTCCTTGAGTCAACCTGTAGAGCTCCTTGTCCTCTCAAGGTCTTCAGAATACTTCTAAAGGTAAACACGACCATTTTATGACTTATATATGTAACCACCAGATTAATTATAAACTTTTTAGCATATAATTTATTTCACTACTGGTGGGCAACATCACTGTTTCTGAAGACTATTTACATACTTTAATACTAAAGATACATTGGTTAAATCTTTTTGCTTTTAGATTATGCTGTACTATCTAGCATTTTTACTCCCCTGGGATTTTAATTATTTGTTTGTTTAAGGTACTACCTGAATGTATATATGAATCCATTCTATTCTATTTTATTTGAGATGACATATCATAGTAGCATAACCTTAGCAACATAGCAAAACTTTCTTCACAAAGTTAGAGCTGAAGAACTCATGGGCAGGAGGTGGAAGCTAAATGTCTACTTGAAGGTTGCTCCTGGTTCAGAGATGATTAACTTCTGGCTGTTCTCCCACAGGTGGATCACTCTTGTCCTTGTATAACTTCAGGGTTTCACTTACCATTTTCTATAACCTTTGACTTTCCATAGAGCAGTCTAATCCTAGCAATTCACCATATATTTTATGTTTTATACATATATGCATATTTATATATCCTCATCTACACATCTACATACATATAGAATGTGCTATATAATGTATGTATAATATATATTCTACATTAATATATTATATATGTTTAGCTTGTAGTATTTCTAAGATCAAATTGCCTGCACACTCCCTGAGCATGAGACTATTCAAATATCTCAATGATGGAATTCTTTCCAGATGTACCTACAAGTTAATTGAGCATGTTGGTAAGGTAAATTATAGTTAGCATATAACTAATATTATTAAAGACTCTGGGTGCACTGTTTCAACAGAATTGATTCATTTTATGTAATTTTTTAACTTATGGGTCTCAATTTAAAAAAAAATGTTTATACCTAAATATACTGATACTATGGAAAGCCAATTTTTGAGGTCTTAGGCCAGGCTTATTTTGTCTTGTCCTTCCATTTACTTCTAACTTGTATGTTGTACTCTTTATTGGACTAATTCACCTCTGTGCTAGAACTTGTACAACCTCAATGCAATAGGCAATGCCACAATCACTTTTGTAATGTGTCACTTATCTCAGATTGAGTTATTATAAATTACAAACAATTCAAAGCAAGATGTGGGTATTTGACAACGTATAGGAGAATGGGATGCTATTCTGCTTTGATCCTTCTTAATATAAAGGACTAAATAAAATAAAACAAATGATGACAACAGTGGAGCTTAATAAATCCCCACAGGGCTCAAGGTTATTAATTGATCATTTGGTCTATAAACACTTAAGATGTACAAAAATATGTTTAATCCTACCACTAATAAAGATTTCTAATTCTTCAATCAGTTTCAATGTTCATAAAATACATGTCATATAAAGCTGGACGTGTGTTAGGATGTGGATTGGCAACTGTGCCTTGATTATGGGGAGACTGCAATTTCTTTATTCAAATTACGAATGCATTTTTTTAAAGAATAGTCAATAAATAGTTAATGGGGGCCCTTCCAGTCTGAACCAGTGCCCTGAGCAGACCGCACGTGCTGAATCCGCATCCAGTTCCACATCACCCAGAGGAAGCTAGACTCCCAGGTACTCTAACATGCCCAGGATCACAGTTTGAAACTTCACCTGGAGCAGACCTGGGTCACTGGCTCTGCATCCAGGGTTACAACACACAGAGGGAGCCTGACTCCCAGGTGCTCTGGAATACCCAGGTTCACAGGATCACACAGGAAGCTCAACTTCCAAGAGATCAGATACAACCAGGAGCAATGGCGCTCTGAGACACTCAAGATCACAACTGAAACCCCAACATCTTTCCCAATACAAAGGTTAACTGGAACCCCCACAGGAACCAGGGAAATACAAACCCTGCCCAGCAAGAGGCACGGGTTCCTTTCAGCTTGCAACAGTGCCCAAGACTCTGGATCTCAACTCCCTCCTGCAAAACTTGACTGCCACAACAGGATCTCAGGAGTTTGATCACACCAGGATTTCAAAATCCCAGACGCTGCTTGAGTCCCAGGAGCTCTGACACACCCAGGATCTCAGGATCCCAGAATCACAGGATCACAGAGACAGCTAGACTCTGAGGAGTCTGACAGAACCAGGATCACAGGAAGGACAGAGACAGAAAGGGCAGGTCGTAGTAAAGATAATCAGATGACAAGAGGTAAGCATAAGAACAGAAGTACCAGAAACCAAGGCTACTTGTCATCATCAGAACTACAGAAAATCCTAGATACCCCATCACAAAGGAAAATCAGGATTTGGCTTTAAAACTATATCTAATGATAATGATAGAGGACTTTAGGAAGGACATAAATAACTCTCTTAAAGAAAAACAGGCGAACACAGGCAAATAGGTAGAAAGCCCTTAAAGAAGAAACACAAAAATCCCTTAAACAATTACAGGAAAACACAATCAAATACATGATGGACTTGAACAAAACCATCCAGGATCTAGAAATGGAAATAGAAGCAAAAAGAAATCACAAGGGAGACAACCCTGGAGATTAAAAACAAAACAAAACAAAACAAAAACTAGGAAAGATATCAGAAGGCATAGTCACCAAGAGAATACAAGATGTAGTAGAGAGAATCTTGGGTGCAGAAGATACCATAGAAACATCAATACAATAGTAGAAGAAAATGCAAAATGCAAAAGCTCCTAAAAGCATTGAGGAAATCCAGAACACAATGAGAAAATCAAACCTAAAAATAATAGGTATAGAAGAGAGCAAAGTTCCCAAATTACAAGACAAGTAAATAACCTCAACAAAATTATAGAAGAAAACTTCCCTAACATAAAGAAAGAGCATCTTCCCACAAATCCAGTCCTAGAAATGATAATAGATAGAAAACTCCAACACAAGGAAGGAAACACACCCTAGAAAAGCAAGAAAGTAATCTTGCAACAAACCCAAAAGAAGACAGCTACACAAATATAATTTCACATCTAACAGCAAAAATAACAAGAAGCAACAATCACTTTTCCTTAATAACTCTTAATATCAGTAGAGTCAGTTCCCAAATAAAAAGATATAGATTAACGGACTGGGTATATAAACTGGGCGCAGACTTTATTGAATATAAGAAATGTACCTCAGTGACAAAGACAGACACTATCTGAGAGTAAAAGGCTGGAAAAAAATTTCCAAGCAATTAGTCCCAAGAAATAAGATAGAATAGCCATTCTAATATAGAATAAAATTGACGTTTAGAGAAAATTATCAAAAGGACACTTCATATTCATCAAAGGAAAATATACTAAGATGAACTATCAATTCTAAACATCTATGCTCTAAGTACAAGGGCACCCACATTCATAAAAGAAACTTTACTAAAGCCCAAACCCTGCATTGCACCTCACGCAATAAGAGTAGGCGACTTCAACACCCCACTGTCAGCAATGGACAGACCTTTTAGTTCCTGAAAACAGGAACTAAAGAGAGACACAGTGAAACTAATGGAAGTTTTGAACCAAATGGATTTAAGAGATATCTATGGAACATTTTATCCTAAGATAAAAGAATATAACTTCTCAGAAACTTATGGTACCTTCTTCAAAATTGAACGTAAAATTGAATGCAAAACAGGTCTTAACAGACACAAGCAGATTAAAATAATCCCATGCATCCTATCAGAACACCATGGACCAAGACAGGTCTGCAGTAAGACTGAAAACAACAAAAATCCAGATATACATGGAAGCTGAACTATGCTCTACTCAATGATAACTTGACCAAAGAAGAAATAAAGAAAGAAAGAAAAGACTTTTACAACTTAACGAAAATGAAGGCACAACATACCAAAACTTGTGGGACACCATGAAAACAGTGCTAAGAGGAAAACTCATAGCTCTGATTCCTCCAAAAAGATACTGGAGAGACCATACACTAGCAGCTTGGCAGTACACCAGAAAGCTATAGAAAAAAGGAAGCGAATACACCACCCAGGAGGACTAGAATGCAAGAAATAATCAACCCAGAGCTGAAATCAACCAAGTAGAAACAAAAAGTTCTATACAACAAATTAACAAAACCAGGAGCTGGTTCTTTGCAAAAATCAACAAGATAGATAAACCATTAGCCAGACTAATCAGAGGGCACATAGAGAGGATCCAAATTAACAGAATCAGAAATGAAAAGGGAGACATAAAAACAAAACCTGAGGAAATTCAAAAAATCATCAGATCCTACTACAAAAACCTATACTCAACAAAATTAGAATCTGGAGGAAATGGATAAATTTTTAATGTCCCCTAATCCCCAAAGAAATAGAAGCAGCCATTAAAAATCTCCCAACCAAAAAATGTCGAGGACCACATGGGTTTAGTGCAGAATTCTATCAGACCATCAAAAAAGACCTAATACCAATAGTCTTCAAACTATTCTACAAAACAGAAACAAAGGGAACACTACCCAATTCAGTCTTTGAAGCCACAGTTATGCTTATTCCTAAACTACACAAAGACCCAATGAAAAAAAAAGGAAAATTCAGACCAATTTCCCTTAAGAATTTCGATGCAAAAATTCTCAAAAAAATTCTTGTAAACTGAATCCAATAACACATCAAAATGATCATATTCACCATGATTAAGTAGGCTTCATTCCAGAGATGCAGGGATGGTTCAATATACATAAATCCATCAATGTAATCCACTAAATAAACAAACTCAAAGATAAAAACCACTAGGTAATCTCATTAGATGATGAAAAAGTCTTTGACAAAATACAACACCCATTCATTTTAAAAGTTTTGGAAAGATCAGGAATTCAAAGCCCATAGACAGCAAACCAGTAGGCTAGATCAAACTAAATGGAGAGAAACTTGAAGCAATCCCACTAAAATCAGGGACTAGACAAGGCTTCCCACTCTCTCCTGACCTATTCAATGTGGTACTCAAAGTCCTAGCCAGAGCATTTAGACAACAAAAGGAGGTCAAAGGGATACAAATTTGAAAAAAAGAAGTCAAATATCACTATTTGCACATGATATGGTAGTATACTTAAGTGACCCTAAAGGTTCCACCAGAGAACTATTAAGCCTGATAAACAACATCAGCAAAGTGGCTGAATATAAAATTAAATCAAACAAATCAGTAGCCTTCCTCTACTCAAAGGATAAACAGGCTGAACAAGAAATTAGGGAACTTTATGTGGCCAGAAAGAACCATTTGTCTGTTGGTTCATTACCACTTCCTAGAGTAGGATATACCGGCTAGAATTTTTTTATATTGACACAGACTATAGTTTTCCAGGAAGACAGATCCTTATTTGATAAAATGAAAAAATGTTTTCATCAATCTTACTTATACATGAATCTGATGGATGTTTTCTTGATTATTTATTAATGTTGGAGGATGGGATGGTGCCTATACTAGGAAAATGGTACTAAATTTCATAAAAAGCAGGATGAAAAAGCATAAAGAACAAGCCAGTAAGTAGCTTTTTTCATTACTGCTCTAGTTCCTGATTTGAGGTTGCTACTGTGAATTCCCAGCTTATGATGTCCATCTTATGATGAACTGTAAATATAAGGTTAAATTGTTCCTTCCACAGCTGCTCTTGGTCATGATACTTTATTACAGCAATCAACTTTAAATTAAGAAGAGTTTACATGTGTTTACACTGAAGGCCTTTTTTAGGTGGTTGAATCGCAGGGAAATAAGTTTCCCTAGTAACAACAATGAAAAAAAAACCCAACTGCTGTGAATAATATAATGTTAAAAAATAGTACAGATTCTACAGGGAAAGTGAGAAGAGGAATTTGGGATGGAATAGAAAGGTAAAGTATAAAAAATATGAAGTTGAATACATATATATATACACACACATATGACCTGGAATGAGGAAAAGTTTGCTGAAGCTGATGGATGGTAAAGTTTGAGAGGAGTGAACCTGGTAAGGATGTAAATGCAGGGAAAAAAAGCATATAACTTTAAGGAAGTAATCTGTAGTTCCAGAAGGCAAATAGTTTAGACCTATAGAAAGACTAATATCTAGATTTCAGATATAAAGATTCTATCCTCCCCTCCCTTTCAGTCAGTTTTGAAATCTTTAAAAGTGCACACACACACACGCGCACACACACACACACACATACATACACAGACACACTTCACCTACACATCCCCAACACACACAATTCAACACCCATTCACACAAAATATATGTGATATATAGTATATATTTTTATGTATTATACAGATTATGTTTTATATATTATAAACTCAGTTCATCATACGGTTTTCTTTCAAATCCTGAAGAAGAATGATATGTTTACAGAAAATTATTCCTAGAAGTAGTGACCCTTAAAACTGAATAAAATTTGGGCAAGAGAAATGTTTAAGAATGGCATTCTTGGTGGAAAATATTTGTGTGTAAAAGTTTTGGTGCTCCCCTTTAGGAAAGTATCATAACGTTTCACTGAAGGGAATATATTCTGCCAACATGTGTACAACTTGCTTTAGTTTTAGAGAAATCTTTCATCTTAGGTTAATGCTATCCTCCTACCATTCTCATTTCATTAATAACTCCAAAAATATAATACCTTCAGAAGCAGAAGTGATTATGCTATCAACTCAAATAAGTTTCTTAGACAGGATAAGAATGCAATTAACTAAAGCATAGCCAACAAATCATGTGCTTAAATTTGTATTTGTTCACTGATAATAATAGAAGATCTGTGGCTAGAGAGATAGCTTAGCCATTAAGTGGAATCATTGCTCTTATATAAGATCTTAGTTCAATTCCCATTTTTCATATGAGACTTCTGGCCTACACACATGTTCAAAACAATAACATGTCAGCAAAGTATTGACACATAAATTATTCTGAAAAATATTTAAAAGGAATAGTTCCTTTGTTTCTTTAATAATAAAAAAATTGTTTATATACACTATAGTTAGAATAATAAAATATTAAGTGATGATTAAGATTCTTGAAAGGTTCATGCAGGGAAACAAAGTAAAACATGTACACCATCCCAGCCACAAATCCCTTGATGTACGAAGCAGTCCTGCCTTCAAAATACAATAGGACACTGGGAACACAAATTTTTGGTCGTAACTAATGGAATTTTTATTTGACTTAAACATAACTACAGAAGATGGAACCCATACCCATCAATTCGTGAGTCATCAGTACCAGAGAGACTAGGTAACCTAGGAATCTAGGACAAAATTAAATATTATTAGTTCTAAAAATTTGTAATGCTAAGATGCTCCCTGGTGATATTTCTGTATTCTCATGGATCAGAGATCAGTGCCTTACACAGTCATCATCAGAGAATCTTTCTCTTAAACAGACGGGAACAAATACTGAGACCCACAGCCAAAGGGACACAAGGGACACAAATGTGCAAAGCAGAAATAATCTAAGATTATTTGTAATCGTGAAAATTCATTTGTTGAAAAGAATCTAGGAAAGCATAAAGCCTCAATCTGTGTCATATAAAAGTCACGAATTATTACCAGGTACAAAATTGTCTTGAAATTACAGTCTCTTCTATGTGTGTTGACAAAAACTTTTAGAATGTCAGCATTGTCTATTGTTTTTCTTTTTTTGCCTAGTGCTGTATGGAACATACCTGTATGTACCAGAATCTTCTTATTTTAGTTTGTCAGCCCAAATAAATAAAGCAAAATTGTCTCCTGCAAATCTCTGACAGAATAGCTGCAGGCCATTAATCTTCATCCTTCCTGGTTTCCCAGGCCCTGCATAAGCCACTTTCTGTGTCTACTAGGGATATTTCAACTTTTTTCTTCCTTGCCATCTCAGTGCAACTTTGCTTTAGCCTTAAATCATTATATTTGGCAGAAGAGTAGCTTTCCACATAGCAGTGTAAATGTGTCAGTATCTGTTAATATTTTAATATTATTGAATGGGAGGGTACACACCATAAATATAATGATGGGTATGCGAGTTCGCGAATGAGAAACTCTAATTTTCATGTCTTCTTTTCTTTCTTTGATTGATTGTTTGTTGGTTTGTTCATTTTCACTCTGCTTCTTTTTACCTTGTCATTCTTGTTTCTTTCCTAATTTTCAATTTTTCTTAATATTCTCTTTTTTTTTCTTTTGTATACCACTTTCTTATGTTGAGACATGTTTAAACAATGAAACAAAGTTTAGTTGAAATATTTTAACTGCATGAATGCAAAAGACCTCTTCGTGTTTGCTTTTCCCCTTCAGCCAGCTTTTTAAAAATTAGGAAAATTCATTGACTGTCAAAATGAGGAATTTATTTCCTTCTAAGATGAAAGCCAGTAAATAACCCCCAATCGGTGGCCCCTTTGATACAGATCACTTTTTCCTAGGCTTTAACTTTTATTCTTACTGTTTTCATTCCTGACTGACCCCTTGGCCTTGAAGTCTGACAGCTGTATCTAAATTTAGCAGATCAGAACCAGGAATTCCAGGCTGTGATCTTCTGCTCATTTCAGAATGATTCTAGCATTTGCTGAGAGTGACCCTCAAATGGTTTAAAAGTACAAAACAGATATTTCAAGGTGGTGAATCTTTGGAATCATCCACCTGCACAGCCATTACCCAAAATAAGACAGTGTTGTTGCAATGAAGAATGGGCACTGTTCAGTAAAGAAGGACATTTGAATTCTTGAGTTCCCCAGAGCCTGCAATTATTTTCTGATTACTTTTTCAAAGGATGGGCACATTGATTATAAAATAGCTTTACACATTAAATATTTCAAATAAGAGACAAGTGAAGACCCTTTCTTCTGTTTTATTAATTCTGCAATTATTCAAGGGTTTAAAATGTTGCTGTTAGTTTCTGATTTCATAGTGAAAATCCATGCAAGCCTTATTTTGGGAAGGACATCAATAGACTATCAAATACAGACTTCTAAATTCTCCATTTCATCTCACTAATTAGATTAGCTTTCAAATGACAGACAAAGTGTAGATTTCTCTGAATATTTTAATATCATAAAAAGTAACATATAGTGTATGTTATAGTGACAATGAGATACACTGAGAATTATAAACTGGGAATTAAGAGGTTTTGAGAAATGGGAAAAGATTTTTAACATAAAATTTTATTATATATAGACCTGCTGAATGCTTACTGCAACTTAATGTGCAAATTATCCTTTTATTAAGATTTTGCAACTGTGGATTAATAATTGATATTTTTCACTAATTTATCACTTATTGTTTAACCATAGTAAGTTAATACTATTTACTGGTTTTTGTTGATTTCTACTCAGTATAACCTATTTTTATTAAAATTTGTACTCAAAATTTTTTAGAATGTTCTTCATTTCCATTATGAAGTGTACACGGATGTTTGTGTAAATGAATTCTATCCCTCCCCTTCCTTTCTCCCTTCGTTCCCCCCTCCCTCCCTTCCTTCTTTCCATCTTGCAATTCATGTAATCCCGGGTGTAATGGTTAATCTCAAATGTTAATTTGATGAAATCTAGAATCATTTGGGTGATGAGCTTCTGGGTAGGCTTATGACTTATACTGTGTAGGTTAATTGTGGCAGGAGGACTTACCCACTGTGACTGGCAACATTTCCTGGATTTGGTTACTGGAATGTGCAGAAGCTGAGCTCAGGACTAGCATTTATTGCTTCTGCTTCTTGGCAAAAACGGGGTCAATTCAACTGGCTGTTTCTGGCTCCTGCCACTGCGATGACTTCCCTCTAAGAGGGTTGACTTACCTCTATGGGGGTTGGTGCGCTTGAATTGGCTTAAAAGTAAGCCCTTTCTACCCCCAAGGAACTTGTATGTATGTGTTCTATTACAGCCACTAAAAAGACAGAAAACATCACAGCATATTGAAGAACTCTGCTCACTAATAAGAAATGGAGGCTCACAGATCGCAACTAATGTTTGACGAGGCAGAGGAGCAAGTGCTAACACATTAGCGATTTATAGAGAAATCCAGGGTTCAGAATGTAATTCACATTCAATGTCTTTAAGTAACTCAATGTTTGTGGTCTTGTTGTAACATCTTTTTTTTTTTTTATTTCTTTCTTTTTTTTTTTTATTAACTTGAGTATTTCTTATATACATTTCGAGTGTTATTTCCTTTCCCGGTTTCCGGGCAAACATTCCCCTCCCCCCTCCCCTTCCTTATGGGTGTTCCCCTCCCCATCCTCTCCCCCTTGTCGCCCCCCCCAACAATCTAGTTCACTGGGGGTTCAGTCTTAGCAGGACCCAGGGCTTCCCCTTCCACTGGTGCTCTTACTAGGATATTCATTGCTACCTATGAGGTCAGAGTCCAGGGTCAGTCCATGTATAGTCTTTAGGTAGTGGCTTAGTCCCTGGAAGCTCTGGTTGCTTAGCATTGTTGTACATATGGGGTCTCGAGCCCCTTCAAGCTCTTCCAGTTCTTTCTCTGATTCCTTCAACGGGGGTCCTATTCTCAGTTCAGTGGTTTGCTGCTGGCATACGCCTCTGTGTTTGCTGTATTCTGGCTGTGTCTCTCAGGAGCAATCTACATCCGGCTCCTGTCGGCCTGCCCTTCTTTGCTTCATCCATCTTGTCTAATTGGATGGCTGTATATACATGGGCCACATGTGGGGCAGGCTCTAAATGGGTGTTCCTTCTGTGTCTGTTTTAATCTTTGCCTCTCTATTCCCTGCCAAGGGTATTCTTGTTCCCCTTTTAAAGAAGGAGTGAAGCATTCACATTTTGATCATCAGTCTTGAGTTTCATTTGTTCTAGGCATCTAGGGTAATTCAAGCATTTGGGCTAATAGCCACTTATCAATGAGTGCATACCATGTGTGTTTTTCTGTGATTGGGTTACCTCACTCAGGATGATATTTTCCAGTTCCGAAAATTTGCCTACGAATTTCATAAAGTCATTGTTTTTGATAGCTGAGTAATATTCCATTGTGTAGATGTACCACATTTTCTGTATCCATTCCTCTGTTGAAGGGCATCTGGGTTCTTTCCAGCTTCTGGCTATTATAAACAAGGCTTCGATGAACATAGTGTAGCACGTGTCTTTTTTATATGTTGGGGCATCTTTTGGGTATATGCCCAAGAGAGGTATAGCTGGATCCTCAGGCAGTTCAATGTCCAATTTTCTGAGGAACCTCCAGACTGATTTCCAGAATGGTTGTACCAGTCTGCAATCCCACCAACAATGGAGGAGTGTTCCTCTTTCTCCACATCCTCGCCAGCATCTGCTGTCACCTGAGTTTTTGATCTTAGCCACACATTCTCACTGGTGTGAGGTGAAATCTCAGGGTTGTTTTGATTTGCATTTCCTTTATGACTAAAGATGTTGAACATTTCTTTAGGTGTTTCTCGGCCATTCAGCATTCCTCAGCTGTGAATTCTTTGTTTAGCTCTGAACCCCATTTTAATAGGGTTATTTGTCTCCCTGCGGTCTAACTTCTTGAGTTCTTTGTTGTAACATCTTATCTTAGCCTAACTAAGGCAACTCTGCAAGCCACATCTGGAAGAGAAGATATTGGTTGGCTACAGCAGGAGTTTGCGAAATAATTACTTTGTTAGTTTTATAAGATCAATACTACCTTTTTTTAAAGACTACCTATATGAAGATTTTGATATCTGCTCCTACTGCCCCTAAGAATAATATTTTCACTCTAAAACAGCAATAGCATGACTTTTCATGATATTGCTTTACATTTACATGTATATAACATGTGTCTTTCATATATTTTTATGTATAGCTGATCTGTGTGTATTTTACCACTAGAACATAATTTTCATATAGAAAGAAATCATGTTTCAACTTCATACAACATGCAGATTACCTCCACCATTAGTAGATCTCTACTAGTCACTGAGTAATTTGTTAAAGAAATGATAATATTCAGGATTTTATAGGGGAAGAAATTGTTTTTCTGCCATTTTGCCTATTTCCTAGTAAGTTGAGTTTCAGACCAGGTCTGATGGGCTTTCCATGGCTCCTGGATGAAAGTGATGCATAGAATTCTTAGAGTGTGTCGGAAGTTAACTAAGGGATGAGGTAAATAATTCTCAACCATTCAGCAACTCAGAAGGGCAGCACTTTTTAAGTTTGCGTGTCAAAATTATAAAAGGCTCTAAAAGTCACTCGTTTTTATTGTTATTTCATTAGTAATACTGATAAATACAATTCCAATATTTGATCATAAATCTTTGCATTTGTTTGTCAAACCAGGTCTCTCAGTTGTACACAGTCCAGGACATGGGACCCAGGGTCACAGGCTTTGACAAATGCACTGCCTTACTTCCTGCTGAGAATTAGTGTCTCACAGAGTGCCCATTATGCTGATCCTCCGTGATGCTCTAACTAGGAGTCAAATTCTTCCTGTTCAAAGGCACCTGTTAAGCCAGGTGTGCTGCCCGGACACTATTAATTCAAAGTGATGCTGAAATGACACTCTGTTCTATGGAAAGCTTGAAGCCTAAGGCACGATATTTCCCTGTAGGTCTTCCATAGGCTTCTAACTCTTCACTATCTCACTTAAGTATCATGGAAACCATTGTCTATTGAGTCCTTGAGATATATAGTGTTGTATTAATAACTGGAGAAAATATCGACCATGATTCCTGTCTAAGTTTGTTAAACCTTTCATCTTATAGTCCTGAAGGCACCTAGAAGAAATGTTTATTTGCTTTTCTGTAGTATGTAAACATTTATCCATCTCTAACCCTTCAGGTAGTGTATAGCTGACTTTGGAGATCTCTTCATTTCTGTATTTATAATGAATTTGTTCAAATTTGGGGGGTATGAAATTCGCCAGCCCTCTACATGCTTTCTTCTTGAGTAATGAGTCACTGTTATGAAAATAATCTCTCAAGCCTACTATACGGCATCACACACTGAACTAATATGAAGGTTCTGGGTGTCCTTGTCTCACTTGGCTCTGTTATACTCACCCTATAATTCTGACTACTCTTGACCTCAGATGCTCCATTTTTTAATTAGTGCCATTTCACACCTCTGGTGAAGCTTCAAGTGAGCATATTTTCTTGAGCAAAACTAGCTGCCTAGGCTGCCAAGACGCTAGCATTTCTCGAGGTATATGGCACATCTATGTTCCATTCAACCCTCTGCATTGATTTCAGAGTCACTGACACCTGTGACTTTACTAAACTGTACTTCAGGTAAGCAGGAATATGTAGCTCTTTCTCATGTTTACTGTCGTGGTGAACAACCACATCATTTAAACTTCATCCAAAAGGCTATTGGTATATTAAATCTGATTAGCATTTACTTTGTTCTCATTATTAATTCATCTGTTCCAGTCGTGTACATATGACATAACCACCAGCCAAACTGTGCAATAAAATAAATGACTAAACATGTCACGAAATGAAGTGAAATTATAACTGGCAAAATATGTAAAAAATAGTTCACTCAAAATGTTGATTATTTTAGTAGAAACAGACTATTATATTGCTCTACATGAAGCTATCAGGAAAGTGAATGCCTGTATTATTAAGCTGAACAATAACTAGGACTTTTATCCCATCAGCTTTGGATTAAATTTCAACAACAATTCTACCATTTGTATGAAGTGATCGGTGCTGGTGCTGTATTCCAATTAATAGCTGTGTTTCATAAGATGATATTAAGAAAGAACCCTCTCCTCTTTGAATTTGTGTGTCTATTATTTACTTTATTTTAATATCATATTAGATTCTTATCAATTGAAATCTTGCCAAAATGTGCATTAGAGTCCTGTGTAAATGGGTCCATGGAGTGCCATTATCAACACAAGCACACAGTGCAATTCTTGGAGGTATATTCTTTATATTTTACTTTGAAGTAAAATTGCAATTAATCTCTCAATCTGGAAATTTCCATACCATGTTGTTATGATGTAGAAGCCCTCCTACAATGAAGAAATTATCTGACAGGTCAATTATGGAGCACAGAATATTCTTGCAAGGCTTAGATTCACTGGCTACCAGTATTTTTTTTATTAATTTTCTCTGTATCTTTTATCCTTGTTCAAACTGGTTTAGATGCACAGTCATCTACGCAAGCTGTTCTGAGTGAAAATTGTAATCATCCACACATTGATGCTTCAGGCATCCTTCAGTATTTGAAACCCAGGTTTGAAATTGCTTGGTTTATATCATTATTCTACCAAATCTGGTGACACATTTAACCTCACAAGCTCTGGTATCTATCTTTTACTCTGACTGTGCATATTTATGCTGTTTTGTGAGAAGCCTTCACCTGAACATCGGACATTCAGTTAAACTCTAAACATGTTAGAGGACATAATGCTCTTCTCATTTCCCACACAACCACACGCATGTAAGCCATCATGCTTCAAATATGCCGACTCTCATTTACGTGTTCTACCTGGTCTATCTTTGTGAAGTAAGGAAGAATTTCTGTCACTGGGATTCTGCTTTGAATTCTTCATTCTGTAGTTCTGTTGAGGTTTCTGCTGTTTTATATTAGCAATGCCCTAGCAATTTTCGGATTTGTCCTCCACAAACTTGGGAATTTCTAATGATTTTAGTCAGCATGGTGATCTTCCAATACTAACAAACATAACATCCAACTCAGAACTGGCAGAATTTTACTTTCTGGGAGGCCTAACCCTTCAGCTGACATTAAATTATCAATACTTTCCTTCTTTCATCTTGCTGTAAAGGTTGCTGGTTTTCATTGTAGATGGACCCCAACCTTTGCTTATGACTTCTCCTATCCCTACAGGCCAAAGGGTTTAGTGATTTCTAACACATGGCCTTGTCCAATTTTATGACTATTTAACCTGTCTCACTTGTTGAAAATAATTAGTTATACATTTTTAAATTCTCAAATGTGACTGTATCTATCTCTATCTGAATGCACAATTAGTCACGTTAATCACAATATCTTCAAACTTGAAGTCCATATGTTGACAGCTATTTAATAATATAAGTTGAATATTGAGTAGAAGAAACTTGAGCTGATTAGATATATTACTCTGAAGTTTACTTACAAAACTTCTTTTTGGATTACAAAGTTTTGTCTGCAACAGGGAGTGCTTATAAGATTTCCTACCTGCAAAATTTTGAAGGCTACTAAGAGTGGAGCTTAAACAAAAGGAAATATTGCCAGTGTGAGAAACTGCAAGGGAAAACGGTGATTCTTTTTGAGCATGACCTATTCTAGAAACTCCAGGGGGTTGCTGTTGCGGATCAAAAGGTATTGTACATTGTCTTTGCCAGTTTTATTGTTGTAACATGGATCCCATAATAGATATTTATTTCTCAAATCTTTCAGCATAAAAATCAGTGAATGGGTTGACATTATGTTTGGGTAATACATATTTTCCTTGATATATATATATATATATTATATGTACATATAATATATATATATATATTCCCACTGATTATCCACATCAAACTATTTATGGAGTTTTACAATGATCAGGAGTTTCTAAAGATAGCATTTAATAACAAGTATACAGATCTCTTATAATCACAATCCCCAGCCTACAGACACGAAGGTATAACCAGCCATCTTTGCCCAGAATTAGAAAGGCAGGGAAGCTGTCGAGCTTATCTCCCACTTTGGGGACAGAGTCCTTTCTTGCTGCACCTTGACAAATTCAGAGAGACTTTGACTGAGAGCTGCAGCGATAAAATGAGAAAGGAGGCCCACAATATTATCCAAGTCAGTGTTCTTTATTTTCAGTAAACACATCACCAGTGGAATGACACTCTTTTTAACATAATAATCAAACTTCTAACAGCCACATACGAATGAGGAAACCAGTTGCTTAGTCTGGAGGACCAAGGCTGTAGTAGTTTAACTCGTTCCTCTTTTCTAAGGTCAGAAAAGGAGTGGGAGAAATGCTATAAATATGCTCCTAAAATCCATGAGGCATTTATACTGTCCCCTGCAGAACTCCATAATTTTTCTTCTGGTTATGGATTTCCTGTAGTCCTCATCGGTGAAGGAGCCAGATTTAATGTTGGGGAGGGGCCCATAGGAATGCTGCTGAGTCTTCGGAATCTACAGCGATCCAGTCCAAAAGTTCTTTAACATCCTTTACTGTGATAGGCCTAGTTTCGTATTTAAGTCTGTTCAATACACAGACAGAGCAGGATGATGAACAAATTAATTTTTATAGTGATTGGTCTGGAAAAAGTAGTTATTTGAGAAATGTTTCCACATACACAGCTCTGATCATTTCATGTGCCAAGAGGATTCCTCCGTGGGTGAAATGCATCTCTGGCCTTTCCAAAAACCATTAATGACCGTAGCTCTGAAGCTCTGGGCACCAGAAGCTTTTCCACATTCACTTTATCGGCCTGGGATGAACAAGGCATTCAGAGCGACTTTACATCACCAGAGAGAACGGGGAAAGTGTGAGCTCTCAAGAGTCAGTCAGCCAGGAACATGCCAAGCAAAGCCTAAAAGCCCTGGCGTTATTATAAAGACTAAATCAGGCAAGAATGGGGAACTTGGGAATTATTGGGAAGCAGAGGGAGTGAGGAGCTGATAGTAAAACATGTTGGGCCTCGAGCCAGATCAGCCGGGCATCCGTAGAGAGGTTACTTGGGGGCTCGTCAAACCTGCAGCATCCCCGTTACTCACTCTCCGGTAATAAACCTGATTGAGCCCCACGGTGATCTCTGGGCTTCTTTCTCTAACGTTCTAAGTAATTGACCACACTTCCTTTCCCTGATTTAACTAGCAGGGCAGCCTTTGGGAAAATGGTGTTAAAGAGAGAAATCTGTAAAATGACATATCATTTGGTGTGATTTTATGCCTTTTAGTGGGTTTTTGGAAATAGTAACCTATCTATCCCCCTGTGTTTAGCTCAATTCTATAAGAAAAACCATTTTGGGCACAAATCACTAACACTTTTTAAATGATTTACTTTCAAAAGTGTACAGGAATTTTATTCTTGACCACCAAGGAGAGGAAGAATGCACCAGACTTCAGCAGGGCAATTCAACTTTCGCCAGCTGAGGCAGAATTAAGCATTTAGAATTGTTGTCCCCTAAAGGAAAATAAAACAGAAGGAGAGGGAATTAAGATGATCTTGCATCATTACACAGTCATGTATATGGCTGAAACATGTGCCTTTCTTATCAAGGTTATTAAGTGTAGGTTTGAATAATTATCCTAAGAAGCTAAATGGTAAAAATCAACTCAAGAGGTAATAGGAAAATATTAAAAGTTTCAAAATTTATATGTTGAGATAGTTTTTTCTCGCCCAAGTCATCATCATTGATGTACACAGAAGACACACTTAAAGGACTCTTGTCACTTCTAACATCCAACATAATAAAATGAACTGTTTTCCCTAGCATTTATGTACTCTTCCTTTCTTCTGAAAAATTTATTTCAAGAGTGTTCAATTTTTAATTCATCAAATGATCAATCTCAGAAATTTCTCAACTATCTGGGAGTGGCTGTTTTCTTTTCAAAGTGGATTGAGTATAGAATCAACCCATTAGTATTTTTCTACTATAGGAAAAAATGATGGAGCTTATGAAGCAGTTTGTCAAATGTCTCATGTCTCCATGGGGATAGGACCTCATTTCAGGACAATGTGGGTTTGTACATAAGAGTGAACTCTATATTTTGATGGTGATGCTTGGGTACATTTTGTGTCAGCCTATGTTGCAGATTAAGAGCTGAATTATACTTCTTTAGGAAATATGCTAAGGAGTTCATTTCAATTATGTGGCACATGGGTTCTTATATTAAGATTCATTGCATTGAAGACTTCGAGAGGCCAAAGCACATGGGATGTGCTAATGAAAAGCTGAAAGGTAAGTTTAGGACATTCTTTGTGTTGCCACATTTCCCTCAGTCATAAGTCAATGATATTCTGTGCTTAAAGCTCAAAATTCTGAGACAAGAAGGTTAGTGATGAAATAGTACCGATCCTTCATTTCTCTCAATTATCTTACACACTGGTTCTTCAGGTGCTAAGCAGAGGAATGGGTCAGGAAATGAACAGAAATGCAAAACTGAAAGCCTGTCTCCAAGCAGAGTGCTTAAGCATTTTACTACTCAGTTATTAAACACAGTGATTTCATGAAATTCTTAGGCAAATGGATGGAACTTGAAAATATCCTCCAGAATGAGGTAACCCAGTCACAAAGAACACACATGCTATATACTCACTGATAACTGAATATTAGTCAAAAAGAAGCTCAACATACCCACCATATACCTCACAGACCATATGAAACCCAAGAAGAAAGATCACAGCAAATCGTGGATGCTACAGTGCTACTTGGTAGGGGGAAGGGAATAATCTCTGGGGCATAGAGGGATGTAGGAGGGAGAGATGAGAGGGAGGAAAAAGGGGGGCCAGTTCAGATATGGGAGGAGATGGGAGAGAAAGAGAGGACAGGAATTTGACGGTAGGTGTGTAGCAAATGAGAGTAACCACTAGAAAGTCCCAGTTGCAAAGGACCCAAGAGGTTTCCAGAAACCAACAGGGAGAACGTTAGCCAAAAATACCCAACATGTGGGAGATAGAACCTGTAGAGACCGTATCCAATGGATAGGTTCAATCGCCAGTTGAGGGATGGGACCACCCACCCACCTCAAAAATATTAATCCAGAATTGTTCCTGTCAAAAGGAAATAAGGGACAAAGAGTGGAGCAGGGACTGAAAGAAAGGCCATCCAAAGACTGCCCTCGCTAGGGCTCCAGCCCTTCTGCAGAAAACAAACCCAGACACTATTGCTGATGCCAAGAAGTGCTTGGAGCCTGGTATGGCTGTCCTCTTAGAGGCTTGACCCGAGCCGGACCAATACAGATACAGATATATACAACCGAACATTGGACTAAACTCCAGGACCCCAATCGGGAAGTTAGGGCAAGGACTATAGGAGCTGAAGGGTTTGCAGTCTCATAGGAAGAACAATATCAACCAACCAAACAACCCTCCCCAAAAGCTCCCATGGATGAAAACATCAAAGAATACACAGGTGGTACCCATGGCTCCAGCTGGATATGTAGCAGAGAATTGCCTTATCCGGCATCACTGTGAATGGAGCCCCTTGGTCTTGTGGAGGATTGATTAACCGGGATAAGGGAAAGCTAGGTCGCTGAGGCAGGAGTGGTTGGGTGGGTCGGGGAGCACCCTTATAGGGGCAGGGAAAGGGAGGAGATGATGTGGAGGAGAAACTGGGAAGGGGGATAACATTTGAAATGTAAATAAATAAAATAACCATTTAAGAAAAGAATTTTAGAGAAGAAATGAGAATCATATTAAGCAGAAGTTCAAAAGACTCCTTTAAAACGATCCACCTGAAGCCACCAAGCCTCGAGAATCAAAGCAAGAACCAAGGAGTACACTTAGACTGAAATATTTTATCTGAATATACAGTTAGAAAAACCTGGACTTAGTAATCATTTGCATGCTATTTCCAAGAACTTCTGAAGTTTTCAGCTTTCATCAGGGTTCTTATAAATGGTACATACTGTCATGGTGATGAAATGAAAGACAGGCTTAGTCTGGATGTAGGGTTTTTCAGCTTTAAAGGAACATCAATAATCATATCTACACTGTGCATTGACTCTTTAAACTTGATCCCTTTCATTGTAGATTTTTCAACTTTTGTCTTAAAGCTTTCCTACCAGTAGTATTACACACTTATCTAATTCCATGATGGGGAGAGAAAAATAATGCATTTGCATACCCGTGTAACAAGAGATATCCTGAAAAATACAAATTATTCCATAAAATTTCACTTGAGTATAGTGAAAAAAAATTGAATACTTCTCCAAAACACAATAACATAACGAATTCTAAGAATTGAATACAGAATCAATATAGTGTGCACATAAACATATAATATATAATTATACTAGAAATATACATATATATATATATATATATTCTCGAGCTTGTTGAAAAAAAGAAAGGGGCACTTGCTTTCTTTGGTGAGGTTGCTTTCATTCAACACTTTCTTTGTTATATAGATATAAATATAGGTGTACATATCTAGATTTATTTAGCTCAGTTGATATTATAAGAATGTTATTTAAAAATATTTATAAAATTAAAAACAGAAACATTTTAGCACTCTGCTTTCAAGGCCAAATGAACTTCTGTCAGTTGAAAACCAGTCTGGTCTACAAACTAAGTTCCTTATCAGCCCAATATACATAGCGAGACCCTGTCTCAACAACAACATCAAAAGCAATGGTACCATAAGAATCACACTAGGGAAAGATTATCATTATTTGAACATTATATCTCTGACGATCTAAATCAGAAAATTTGCATGTCTGAATATGTTCGAAAGAAAGTTTTAATGTATTTTTCAAGAAGAATGCAGCTGAATCATTTTTAAGGGAAAATCATAAATATTTTAGCATGCCAATTTCATAAATATTTTTTGGTTAAAGGAGTTACACATGCTTCTGTTTTGCTGTCATATTTAAATGGTTTTACTATTTTGTTTAAAATGTTACGTTTAATATTCACATATTTGTATTGGAAATATTTAGTCCTTTAAGTTTGATCCAGTTAAATTTAATATCTTTGGACAAATTACGACACAACTTCTATTTGACTGCACAAATCATTATATGGAAACTTGGATTCAGAGTCAGTGTTCTTAACATGTATCTTAAATTAATAGATTAAAATGTCTTGTCAGCTTTCGCTTCGATGTTTGTTATAGAATTATTTCTACATATGAAGATAATTGATGCAAAAGTTTAGAGGGTCTCTGTACCTAGACAACTCTGTACCTGCTTTTAGTTTGCCTACGGCATGAACCCAAAGGGACTGTCTGATGTGGTTATTTGCATTTTGTTTTCTTTTTTAAAAAATAAATAATGAATCAACTAGATAATGAGAGACATACTTATATGTAAGCACATGGATTTTATACCTCAAGAAAAATTTGCTTATTGTTTGGAGCTGAGGTCCCGTCTGGGTTCTTCTGAAGCTCATATCGGTTGTCTAAGTTCCATCTGTTGTGGCTCTCAACACCTTAGGGTTAGATCAAGTACCTCATGCATCTGGCAACCAGGAGGCACTGCAGCTTGGTAGCGAAGAGAGAAAGGGTTGCTTGCTGGCTTGGGGGAAGGCAGCTTCTATTCAACACATTCTTTGAAACAGCAGAATTGATAGGCATGTGATTTTAGCCTAATTGAATATATAATTTTACTAAAATTTCAGATTTAGCTTTTATTCATTTTCACCAACCCTTGGTTGTTACACACATCTCATTGTCTGTGGGAAGTAACTGTCACTGTATCCACAGGATCTTCAACAATAGTAGCTTTCAAAGGTTCTTTTCTTTTGACTTTTCCAGAACTTGCATGGCAAAGCTATTAATCACCTCTGGAGAGACCATGTCTCTTTTTACCAGTGTTCCTTGTTATTGCCTCTGACTTTATTTTTTGGTAAATACACCAGCCAGGATTTAAAGGTTTAATTCATGAAGGATACAGAGCAAGTGGAGAATTATATTTTCCCGGAAAAAAGAAAAGTCCTTAGTATTTGTCAGACATGCTGCTATAGTTTGCAGATTGCTAAGGTGAACCCAAGAAAATGTGCAAGAGTCCGGCTATGGATGGGGTTCAATCGATAGAAATGTAGCCTACCATGTTCATGGCCCTGTGTTTGATCTCAGCACCATTTAAGTCACGCATGATGGTGAATGCCTATAATCAGAAAAGTTTTAAGAGTCAGACAAATCAGAATTTCATGGTAATCTTCTACCTCAGACCATGTGTTCTTCCAGCCGGAGCTACCTGAGACTGTGGCTCACGAAACCAAAATAAACAAAATCCATAGTTTCCATAGAGTCTGTCTAGTATTTAAAACAGATAACAAGATAGGGATTTGTCGTTAAGGCTGGCATGCCATGGATATTTACCTGCACAGATTGCTGGACAAAACGCAGTTAGATGGTATCTGCTGTACAAGCTACTCTTAGTGGCCCTGGGCAGGAAAACAGAACAAAAGGATCACCATCTTTAGAAAACTGATAATTTCAGATGTTTGCTACAATAACGAGAGGTATTATATCACAGAATGTATCTTTGGTTTTGCCTTCTGTTTCCTAAATATTCACATGAACCCTTTTGTCCACAATTCAAAGTTTCTGAGAGAAGAATTTCACACTGGCATTGGTTCCCACTACACTTTTTTCCGTCTTATCAGTATCTCTTAGAGAATCTGCTCACACCAGACACTGCAAATTTATTTGGAATTTTAGTCCTGATAGGAGTTGTTAAACACAATACAGTTTCGACAGTAGACTCTCATGACTGTGGATCAGGGCATGACCTCAGAATGTGAGAGAAGATGGACAAAAAGAGAAATACGATTGAAAACTGTCCGTCTCTCTAAAGCTTGAATGCTACAATCCAGTGTCGGGCCACATGATGAATACCACCACATCCCCAGGAAACCATGTCCTACAAAGACAAAAGCACCTACAAGGCAGGATATAACTCTACTGTTGCCTAAATATATGTTTAAACAATGTGTATTCGATTAAGGTCCTACTCTTGGGCTGGGACTCAAGCTTAGGAGCACAAAGGAGCCAGTGCCAGCATGTGCTATAGACACGGGATCAGCCCCTAGAACTGAAAGAAATAGTAATTTGGAATCATTGTTTCTTATACACAGAACAAATATTTTTAACTATTTGTTTATTCTTTTTGTTTTCTTTGAAATGAGGTGTCCTTGCTGATTGCTGGTTCGCTGCCTCCTAGCACCTACCTTCCTTAGAGGCAAGAGGACTTGAAGTTCAAGTAATCTTCAGGCAACATAAAAAGTTTTAGGCCAGCTCAGTCCACACAATACTCACCACACTCCCTATGAAAAGTCGCTCTCCCAATTTCTTTCAAACATTATATAAGGTCTGCATCGTAGCTGTATTAGATGACACAGCTGTTGAAAGTGCTAGATGGCAGAACAGACTGAACTGATTTTGATGCCTGGGACCCTAAAGGGAGAAACAGAGAACCTATCGACACAAGTTGCCTTATGATGTTTGCATGTCCACAATCATATAACCCCACAACAGAACATGTTCATATGTGCATGTATGCACACACACACACGCAAGCACACACACACACACACACACGCAAGCACACACACACATACACACACACGCAAGCACGCACACACACACATGCAAGCACGCACACACACACACGCAAGCACGCACACACACACACGCAAGCACGCACACACACACACACGCAAGCACGCACACACACGCACACACACACACACGTAAGCACGCACACACACACACACAAGCACGCACACACACACACGCAAGCACGCACACACACACACACACAAGCACGCACACACACACACGCAAGCACGCACACACACACACGCAAGCACGCACACACACACACGCAAGCATGCACACACACACACACACGCAAGCACGCACACACACGCACACACACACACACAGTACAAATGTATTAAAATGTAGTTTATGTTACTGTTGTCACCTTCCTTGGTAAGCAATGTGCTTGAAGAAATTTTATCTATATTTTTTCCTATTTATGTTGATTAGCTTACAAGTTTGTGGGCCATTCATAGTTGTTGCTATTTGACACAAGTGTAGCTAGAGACCCCGGAGTTTGCTTTCTGTGGTATATCATGCAGGCATTTCTCTCCTGGCATTGAGAAATCTCTAGGTGCTGAAGACTTGCATCTTTAAAGTGGATCTATGTCTATAACTGTACTTACACACTTGAATGAAAAGAATCTATGAAGCTCTCTCCCACTCCCTTTGCCCGCTCCCTACATTTTCTCTCTCTCCTTCTCTGTTCTTTACCCTCCTTCTGTTCTGTTTTCTATTGTTATGTTGTATTTCCTGAAATGTTTCCCCTTATCACTTTCTACTTTGAGGATTGCGTGGTCCTTCTCATGAATGTGTAATAGAGCATAGGTATTTATAAAGTTTGAGTGAAAACTGTAAGCAGGTTCTGTCTATCTGCATCATAGGAAGTTCTGTGGCAAAAGTAAGATCTGACTTTCTGATTGTAATACAGACTGAGAAAAAGGAATTCAGCACAGATTGCTTAAAATGATCTCGCCACTGCACGATTCAGACATGTTTATCATAGGCATACAAAGTTTGCCAACAAGGCAGATAATGCTTTTACAAACACACGAAAGAACAAATATATCCAAGTTTGGACATATCTGTGTTAGCTAGAGAGAGAATTCTCCGTGTTCCAATCTTGAAATGTAGGCAGGATGAGATATGTGTGTTTTAAGACACTGCTTTTAACCAAACTGTTAAAGATTCACTTACAATAAATGTCATCAAGTAATTGCTGTCTCATTATGTCAACAAGCCTATCCTCTGGGAGCTATCAGGTCAGGCAGAATGTATTCATTAGTTAAAACTCATTCTTTTTGTATTAAGACAGATACTTAAGGATTTTTATTAGTGCATCAATTTAAAAAATAATGGGTCTCATTATGTTATTTTGGTACATCTATACAATATATTTCTTGGACTGAAAAAATCCACTAGAGTCATATATATCAATTACAAAATGTAAAGACATGAAAAATTACCAAGCTTTTAATTGTCTGCAGAATATTTAAAAGTCTGGCAGAGTTAAAAAAAAAGATGAAACACAAAAGGTAGAAAAAATCTGATACTAAATGTGCTTTAAAATTATGAAACAGGGGTAGAACTTAATCCAGTGTTTAAAAATTCAAATTTTAATCAAAACACAAGCACATGTTTATAAGACAATAGGTACTTATCTGAGAAATGTCTAGGTTCTGAAAATATTTATTGGAACTAAGAATGAGAAGGAGGAATGGAGAGAAGAAAAAGAACAAAGAAGGAATTTCTTTGAGATGTTTAACTTTGAAATACCCATGATACAACTCACAGACCATATGAAGCTTAACAAGAAGAAAGGCCCAAGTGTAGATGATTCAGTCCCACTGAGAAGGGGAATAGAATAATCATGGGAGGCAGAGGGAGGGTGAGACATGGGTGGGAGTGGGGGATAAGGGGAGAAGGATCAGGTATGGGGGGGTGACAGAAGAGAAGACCAGAGGGCCAGGAGAAAGAATAGAAATGTGCAGCAGTTTCTGTTGGGGGCAAGGGAATCCATTAGATAGTCCCTGACACCGGGGATGTGAGAAGCTCCCAGAATCCAATGGCACATTAGCTGAAATGCCCAACAGTGGGGGAGGCAGAAGTTGAAGAGACCATCTCCAGTAGAGAGACATGGCTCCCAGTTGAGTGATGGGACCACCCACCCATCTCAAAATATTTTCCCCAAAATAGTTCCTGTCTAAAGGAAATGGAGTTATAATAATGAAGCAGAGACTGAAGAAAAGGTCATCCAGAGACTGGCCCCAATTTGTGATTCATCCCATCTGTACACACCAAACCCTGGCACTTCCACTGATGCCAAGAAGTGCTTGAAGACAGGAGCCTGATACAGCTGTCCTCTGAGAGGTTCTACCAGCACCTCTACCAGACACAGATACAGCTAATCATTGGAATGAGGCTGGGGATGATTTTGGAAGAGCTGGGGAAAAACTAAAGGAGCTGAAGGGGATAGCATCCCCATAGGAAGAACAACAATTTCTAACTGGACCTCTAAGAGTTCCCTGGGACTAAGCCATCAAGCAAAGATCATTCATGGGCTAGGTCATTGGTCCCCTCTACCTAAATAGCAAAGGATTGCTTTTCGGCCCTTAGTAGAAAGGGATGCACTTGGTCCTGTGAAGTTTTGATGCCCCAGAGAAGTGGGATGCTACAGGACTGAGGTGGGAGTGGGTGGTTGTGGGGGTGAGCACCCTCTTAGAGGCAAAGGGAATGCGGGATGGAGTAGGGTGCTCATGGAGAGGGGACCAGGAAGCCGGACAATATTGGAAATGTAAGTAAATAAAATAGTTCACGACAGCAACAATGAATAGAAAAAGTAGACACGAAGAAATGTGTGGTGGTAGAAAAAAGATATTTTGATTTTGTTGTTGGTTTACTTTTTAAGTATGAGTGGAAATTGCAATCAAGTTGTATTCATGATGATTGGTTTCAAACCATATTACTCTAAAGAATTTTGTTTTCTTGTCTTATAATATGTGATTTTTCTCTATGACTTCTTTTGTACACTGATATGTAAATGTAAACTTTCCTCACAAATTTTATAGCACATTTTTCAAGCAAGAGCGTTTGTGTCCTGATAATGCATAACTTCAAATACTTATTTGGCCTTACAATTTTAATTATATCAATGATATTTAATTTGATATAAACATATTTTTATCAAAAAAAATCAAGATCTAGAGTAAGCATGGTCTTCTATATAAAATACTTTGTGTTAAATTTAAATAACATATTGAGTTTCTAGGCCATTTAGGACTCTTCATCTTATGATTAAAATTCATGTAGCATATAACAAACAGATATTAATTTGGAATTTGTATTTATATCTTTGATAATGTTAATGTCTTTTTACTTTTAGGTTCAATGTCCACTTTAGACTAGACATAACACTGTAATGAGATATATACAAAGGCATGCTGGGGAGTTTCTATCCTAAATTCCTCTTAAGAATAGCATGGGCTGTTTTGAATTTGCTGAAGACACAGTAGCTAACCTTATAAAATACATTAAATATATGATTAGTATTATCCAGATTATAAATCACGTGCAGTATGTGTACACATAATGTGCATATATATATATATATATATATATATATATATATATATATATATATATATAGAGAGAGAGAGAGAGAGAGAGTTTTAGAAGGACCCAATTAGGAATGTATAACTCGCTCCTCCTGTCCTTCCTTTTTCTCTTCCACCCGCTGCTCCTCCTCCTTCTCTGAGCTCCGGACGTCCTGCAGCGGTCTGGGTAAGCCACTCCGCGCCTCCCGGCTTCAGAGGTCTGGATCCCTTTGGTTTGCTATCAAGACCACCAGAAAATTTGCTAAATATAGAATCACTTGATAGAAAACTCCTGGATAAAGATGGGCAGACATCAGAGGCCTTAATCATATGTATTCTTACATCTTCAAAAAGATGTCTGATGCAGACCCGGTGAGAGAGAGACCCAACCGCCTGGTCAGGTGGGCACTCCTGAGGCTGCAGAGCGGAAGAGACCACCAACACTGCTCACCCCTGCCCACATCCCTGGCCCAAGAGGAAACTGTATAAGGCCTCTGGGCTCCCGTGGGGGAGGGCCCAGGAGCAGCAGGACCCCTGCCAGAGACACCGCCGGACCCTGAAGGAAACAGACCGGATAAACAGTTCTCTGCACCCAAATCCCGTGGGAGGGAGAGCTAAACCTTCAGAGAGGCAGACAAGCCTGGGAAACCAGAAGAGACTGCTCCCTGCACACACATCTCGGACGCCAGAGGAAAAAGCCAAAGACCATCTGGAACCCTGGTGCACTGAAGCTCCCAGAAGGGGTGGCACAGGTCTTCCTGGTTGCTGCCGCTGCAGAGAGCCCCTGGGCAGCACCCCACGAGCAAACCTGAGCCTCGGGACCACAGGTAAGACCAAATTTTCTGCTGCAAGAAAGCTGCCTGGTGAACTCAAGACACAGGCCCACAGGAACAGCTGAAGACCTGTAGAGAGGAAAAACTACACGCCCGAAAGCAGAACACTCTGTCCCCATAACTGACTGAAAGAGAGGAAAACAGGTCTACAGCACTCCTGACACACAGGCTTATAGGACAGTCTAGCCACTGTCAGAAATAGCAGAACAAAGTAACACTAGAGATAATCTGATGGCGAGAGGCAAGCGCAGGAACCCAAGCAACAGAAACCAAGACTACATGCCATCATCGGAGCCCAATTCTCCCACCAAAACAAACATGGAATATCCAAACACACCAGAAAAGCAAGATCTAGTTTCAAAATCATATTTGATCATGATGCTGGAGGACTTCAAGAAAGACATGAACACACCTAGGGAAGCACAGGAAAACATTAATAAACAAGTAAAAGCCTACAGAGAGGAATCGCAAAAATCCCTGAAAGAATTCCAGGAACACACAATCAAACAGTTGAAGGAATTAAAAATGGAAATAGAAGCAATCAAGAAAGAACACATGGAAACAACCCTGGATATAGAAAACCAAAAGAAGAGACAAGGAGCTGTAGATACAAGCTTCACCAACAGAACACAAGAGATGGAAGAGAGAATCTCAGGAGCAGAAGATTCCATAGAAATCATTGACTCAACTGTCAAAGATAATGTAAAGCGGAAAAAGCTACTGGTCCAAAACATACAGGAAATCCAGGACTCAATGAGAAGATCAAACCTAAGGATAATAGGTATAGAAGAGAGTGAAGACTCCCAGCTCAAAGGACCAGTAAATATCTTCAACAGAATCATAGAAGAAAACTTCCCTAACCTAAAAAAAGAGATACCCATAGACATACAGGAAGCCTACAGAACTCCAAATAGATTGGACCAGAAAAGAAACACCTCCCGTCACATAATTGTCAAAACACCAAACGCACAAAATAAAGAAAGAATATTAAAAGCAGTAAGGGAAAAAGGTCAAGTAACATATAAAGGGAGACCTATCAGAATCACACCAGACTTCTCGCCAGAAACTATGAAGGCCAGAAGATCCTGGACTGATGTCATACAGACCCTAAGAGAACACAAATGCCAGCCCAGGTTACTGTATCCAGCAAAACTCTCAATTAACATTGATGGAGAAACCAAGATATTCCATGACAAAACCAAATTTACACAATATCTTTCTACAAATCCAGCACTACAAAGGAAAATAAATGGTAAAGCCCAACATAAGGAGGCAAGCTATACCCTAGAAGAAGCAAGAAACTAATCGTCTTGGCAACAAAACAAAGAGAATGAAAGCACACAAACATAACCTCATATCCAAATATGAATATAAAGGGAAGCAATAATCACTATTCCTTAATATCTCTCAATATCAATGGCCTCAACTCCCCAATAAAAAGACATAGATTAACAAACTGGATACGCAACGAGTACCCTGCATTCTGCTGCCTACAGGAAACACACCTCAGAGACAAAGACAGACACTACCTCAGAGTGAAAGGCTGGAAAACAACTTTCCAAGCAAATGGTCAGAAGAAGCAAGCTGGAGTAGCCATTCTAATATCAAATAAAATCAATTTCCAACTAAAAGTCATCAAAAAAGATAAGGAAGGACACTTCATATTCATCAAAGGAAAAATCAACCAAGATGAACTCTCAATCCTAAATATCTATGCCCCAAATACAAGGGCACCTACATACGTAAAAGAAACCTTACTAAAGCTCAAAACACACATTGCACCTCACACAATAATAGTGGGAGATTTCAACACCCCACTCTCATCAATGGACAGATCATGGAAACAGAAATTAAACAGTGATGTAGACAGACTAAGAGAAGTCATGAGCCAAATGGACTTAACGGATATTTATAGAACATTCTATCCTAAAGCAAAAGGATATACCTTCTTCTCAGCTCCTCATGGTACTTTCTCCAAAATTGACCATATAATTGGTCAAAAAACGGGCCTCAACAGGTACAGAAAGATAGAAATAATCCCATGCGTGCTATCGGACCACCACGGCCTAAAACTGGTCTTCAATAACAATAAGGGAAGAAAGCCCACATATACGTGGAAATTGAACAATGCTCTACTCAATGATAAACTGGTCAAGGAAGAAATAAAGAAAGAAATTAAAAACTTTTTAGAATTTAATGAAAATGAAGATACAACATACTCAAACTTATGGGACACAATGAAAGCTGTGCTAAGAGGAAAACTCATAGCGCTGAGTGCCTGCAGAAAGAAACAGGAAAGAGCACATATCAGCAGCTTGACAGCACACCTAAAAGCTCTAGAACAAAAAGAAGCAAGTACACCCAGGAGGAGTAGAAGGCAGGAAATAATCAAACTCAGAGCTGAAATCAACCAAGTAGAAACAAAAAGGACCATAGAAAGAATCAACAGAACCAAAAGTTGGTTCTTTGAGAAAATCAACAAGATAGATAAACCCTTAGCCAGACTAACGAGAGGACAGAGAGAGTGTGTCCAAATTAACAAAATCAGGAATGAAAAGGGAGACATAACTACAGATTCAGAGGAAATTCAAAAAATCATCAGATCTTACTATAAAAACCTATATTCAACAAAATTTGAAAATCTTCAGGAAATGGACAATTTCCTAGACAGATACCAGGAATCGAAGTTAAATCAGGAACAGATAAACCAGTTAAACAACCCCATAACTCCTAAGGAAATAGAAGCAGTCATTAAAGGTCTCCCAACCAAAAAGAGCCCAGGTCCAGACGGGTTTAGTGCAGAGTTCTATCAAACCTTCATAGAAGACCTCATACCAATATTATCCAAACTATTCCACAAAATTGAAACAGATGGAGCCCTACCGAATTCCTTCTACGAAGCCACAATTACTCTTATACCTAAACCACACAAAGACACAACAAAGAAAGAGAACTTCAGACCAATTTCCCTTATGAATATCGACGCAAAAATACACAATAAAATTCTGGCAAACCGAATTCAAGAGCACATCAAAACAATCATCCACCATGATCAAGTAGGCTTCATCCCAGGCATGCAGGGATGGTTTAATATACGGAAAACCATCAACGTGATCCATTTTATAAACAAACTGAAAGAACAGAACCACATGATCATTTCATTAGATGCTGAGAAAGCATTTGACAAAATTCAACACCCCTTCATGATAAAAGTCCTGGAAAGAATAGGAATTCAAGGCCCATACCTAAACATAGTAAAAGCCATATACAGCAAACCAGTTGCTAACATTAAACTAAATGGAGAGAAACTTGAAGCAATCCCACTAAAATCAGGGACTAGACAAGGCTGCCCACTCTCTCCCTACTTATTCAATATAGTTCTTGAAGTTCTAGCCAGAGCAATCAGACAACAAAAGGAGATCAAGGGGATACAGATCGGATAAGAAGAGGTCAAAATATCACTATTTGCAGACGACATGATAGTATATTTAAGTGATCCCAAAAGTTCCACCAGAGAACTACTAAAGCTGATAAACAACTTCAGCAAAGTGGCTGGGTATAAAATTAAATCACTTAAATCAGTTGCCTTCCTCTATACAAAAGAGAAACAAGCCGAGAAAGAAATTAGGGAAACGACACCCTTCATAATAGACCCAAATAATATAAAGTACCTCGGTGTGACTTTAACCAAGCAAGTAAAAGATCTGTACAATAAGAACTTCAAGACACTGAGGAAAGAAATTGAAGAAGACCTCAGAAGATGGAAAGATCTCCCATGCTCATGGATTGGCAGGATTAATATAGTAAAAATGGCCATTTTACCAAAAGCAATCTACAGATTCAATGCAATCCCCATCAAAATACCAATCCAATTCTTCAAAGAGTTAGACAGAACAATTTGCAAATTCATCTGGAATAACAAAAAATCCAGGATAGCTAAAGCTATCCTCAACAATAAAAGGACTTCAGGGGGAATCACTATCCCTGAACTCAAGCAGTATTACAGAACAATAGTGATAAAAACTGCATGGTATTGGTACAGAGACAGACAGATAGACCAATGGAATAGAATTGAAGACCCAGAAATGAACCCACACACCTATGGTCACTTGATTTTTGACAAAGGAGCCAAAACCATCCAATGGAAAAAAGATAGCATTTTCAGCAAATGGTGCTGGTTCAACTGGAGGGCAACATGTAGAAGAATGCAGATCGATCCATGCTTATCACCCTGTACAAAGCTTAAGTCCAAGTGGATCAAGGACCTCCACATCAAACCAGACACACTCAAACTACTAGAAGAAAAACTAGGGAAGCATCTGGAACACATGGGCAATGGAAAAAATTTCCTGAACAAAACACCAATGGCTTATGCTCTTAGATCAAGAATCGACAAATGGGATCTCATAAAACTGCAAAGCTTCTGTAAGGCAAAGGACACTGTGGTTAGGACAAAACGGCAACCAACAGATTGGGAAAAGATCTTTACCAATCCTACAACAGATAGAGGCCTTATATCCAAAACATACAAAGAACTCAAGAAGTTAGACCGCAGGGAAACAAATAACCCTATTAAAAAATGGGGTTCAGAGCTAAACAAAGAATTCACAGCTGAGGAATGCCGAATGGCTGAGAAACACCTAAAGAAATGTTCAACATCTTTAGTCATAAGGGAAATGCAAATCAAAACAACCCTGAGATTTCACCTCACACCAGTGAGAATGTGTGGCTAAGATCAAAAACTCAGGTGACAGCAGATGCTGGCGAGGATGTGGAGAAAGAGGAACACTCCTCCATTGTTGGTGGGATTGCAGACTGGTACAACCATTCTGGAAATCAGTCTGGAGGTTCCTCAGAAAATTGGACATTGAACTGCCTGAGGATCCAGCTATACCTCTCTTGGGCATATACCCAAAAGATGCCTCAACATATAAAAGAGACACGTGCTCCACTATGTTCATCGCAGCCTTATTTATAATAGCCAGAAAATGGAAAGAACCCAGATGCCCTTCAACAGAGGAATGGATACAGAAAATGTGGTACATCTACACAATGGAATATTACTCAGCTATCAAAAACAACGAGTTTATGAAATTCGTAGGCAAATGGTTGGAACTGGAAAATATCATCCTGAGTGAGCTAACCCAATCACAGAAAGACATACATGGTATGCACTCATTGATAAGTGGCTATTAGCCCAAATGCTTGAATTACCCTAGATCCCTAGAACAAACGAAACTCAAGACGGATGATCAAAATGTGAATGCTTCACTCCTTCTTTAAATGAGGAAAAAGAATACCCTTGGCAGGGAAGGGAGAGGCAAAGATTAAAACAGAGACTGAAGGAACACCCATTCAGAGCCTGCCCCACATGTGGCCCATACATATACAGCCACCCAATTAGACAAGATGGATGAAGCAAAGAAGTGCAGACCGACAGGAGCCGGATGTAGATCGCTCCTGAGAGACACAGCCAGAATACAGCAAATATAGAGGCGAATGCCAGCAGCAAACCACTGAACTGAGAATAGGTCCCCTATTGAAGGAATCAGAGAAAGAACTGGAAGAGCTTGAAGGGGCTCGAGACCCCAAAAGTACAACAATGCCAAGCAACCAGAGCTTCCAGGGACTAAGCCACTACCTAAAGACTTTACATGGACTGACCCTGGACTCTGACCCCATAGGTAGCAATGAATATCCTAGTAAGAGCACCAGTGGAAGGGGAATCCCTGGGTCCTGCTAAGACTGAACCCCCAGTGAGCTAGTCTATGGGGGGAGGGTGGTAATGGGGGGAGGGTTGGGAGGGGAACACCCATAAGGAAGGGGAGGGGGGAGGGGGATGTTTGCCCGGAAACCGGGAAAGGGAATAACACTCGAAATGTATATAAGAAATACTCAAGTTAATAAAAAAAAAAAAAGACAAAAAAAAGGAATGTATAACTCGTATTGGGAAGTAATAAGAGTCTGTGAAAATTCTCTTGGGATGATACAAAGCAAAACATGGGATAAATACAAGTAAAATATTTTAAACAGCATGGGCTACCGCAGGCATTCGGATCCAGGAAAAATACTCTGTGATGGTAAAATCAACCAGAGGATTCTGATGCTCCAGTCGAAAAGCACTATTGGAAATTATGTACGTGTGTGTAGAGCTTAGAGTTACAGATGTTTTCCAAAGGTCACATCATCTAGAATCTGTTTGTCAGTTATGTTGGTTATTTAGTTGCTTTCAGGTCTGATACCTCAGGTTAAGTGTTTATATTTAAACATCAATTCGAATTTTGTTATACAGGCATAACAGAATACTTTAATTACTTTACTTGTGTGTTTACTTAAAGCACTACATGCTTTTTGGAGAGTATATTCTTGTAAAAGTGCAGAACTAGAAAAATTTCATGCATTTTTGCAGTTATATGGATTTCCCACATATTTTAATTGAAGAGTTTAATTTCAAACATATATATTTATATACATATATGATATATATTATATATATAATGAATATTTTTCCTGAACAATTAATTATAGATTAGGCAACCAAGAGGTGAAAATAAATAAATCATATAATATGTTCCACATCTTTTGTTTTACAGGAAGTGAGTTGGGGACACAATAGATGACACACTTAGCATGAGATAAAAGATAGAAGCCAGTACTCACAGGAGTGGGCTTCTTATGGAATCAGTCTCAAACTCCCACATACCAAGCAAGATGTGATATGGAGATTTCAGACACAGCATACATGAATGGGCAGCAAGACATTAATTTTGATACATGTTTATACTATGCCATGGTCCAATTCATGGTAGAGAAGATAGTAGGAAGATAGTAACTGAGGGTTTAGTCCAAATAATAGAGGGTTTGTCTTACCATATTATTTTTATTAGTATAATAAAATTTCAGAATCTGGAACCCTGAAGGTACAAGACTTTTGAACTATGTACTTATTGGCTCCATTTTTATATTCTTCATGTTTACATTTCAAAAGACAAACCAAAAACAAAACAAAATGCTTCTGATCTGATAATCATTTATAGTAGGGAATAAGGCTAATATTACCTAGTGTGCTTACTTCTATGTTTGACCAGCCCCAATTTACACAGACTTCATTCTAACTCTTCTCCATCTTCCTGGAATTTCTTTCCTTAAACATGTTTCCAAATATGAAGACCACCACCAAAATAACTATAGCTTAACACTATTCTTCCAGTATTTGATTCCACACATAAATTAAGTCATTTCTTTTTAAAAATTACTTAAGATAAATCCTGATAAATATTAATCAGGGAATAAAGTTGTATACAGTGTAGCTTAGTAACATAGTTACAAGTGTTTAATTATTTGTCATCTATGTATCCATCTCTTACCTAACATTTTTATCTATGATCTATTTGTATATCCATTTATCTATCTTTATCATCAACAACTTTTCTTCTTCTCCTCCTCCTCCTCCTCCTCCTTCTCCTTCTCCTCATCTCCCTCCCCTTCCTTCTCTTCCTCCACTTTCTCCCCTTCTTTCCGTTCTCCTCCTCCTCCACCTTCTTTGCTTCTGCTTCTTCTTCCTCCTGATAAACTAGTGAACCCAAAACCCCTTGTTCACCTACAATGGAGGTGGTTACAGCATTAAATTTCTCAGCCAATGTTATAAAACAGATATTCCACTTAACTGAAATGAAATAATCAATTTAAAAAAATGTGTGTAAGAAAAAAGTAAAAAAAAATTAGGAATTAACTTATCACATTTTGTCATAAAAATTTATCTCATCTTCACTTCTTTTTCAGTGGCTTCTTATATGTATAACTCTGTGTTGAGGTGTTAACATAATTTTTGAGCCTTCTTTTGAACCATATGTATATATTTATTTGTACAAATATCAAATATGTAAATGAGCACTATGAAATGGTAGTAAGTACCTTGTAAAATTAAAAATCTGATGTTTTCCAATAGAGTTTCAAAATTACTTCCTTTATTTTTTGATAATTCAATATAATTATATAATTTTCCTTTCCCCTCCAAAACCTTCTGTGTAAGAGTCTTTGTTCTCTTTCATATCCATAACCTATTTTCATTAATTATTGTTATATTCTTATACATATATGATTTCATCACGACACTCATTTACATTTAGTGTACATTAAAATCACAATTAGTTCACAGCCAGTTTATGATATACTTTCAGTTTAAAAATTCTATTTAATCTTACAATTCTGGAAAAAACATTCATTTGAAATTACTTTCATCTTTCCTATAAAAGATGTTTAGTATTATTCATATGTATTCTCCTTTGTTGCCAACTGTTATGCTGATTTGTTGGGATAAGAACAAATTTTAAAAAATCTGAATATTCAAGATGAAAACAATTATTTATAATACACAATAATATATTGAAATATGCAGTGAAATGTGTTTATATGATAGAAAAATGCGACCTTTAGAATTAGATATAATTTCTTATCCTACCCACCTTTCAAATGAGATAGAAAGTCCATTCTTCATGGGGATCATAACAAAATGAATCACAAAAGCCTGAAAAAATGGTTATTATGTAATAGAGAATAAAAAATAAACATAAATTTACTGATGTCAAAATTAAAATGACTTATACTTACCTTTGTAAATGCTTTTAGATGATGTATAGGGCGACTGAAGAGATGGTCTATTAGTTCAGGCACAAGTGTTATCACATGGGACTGGTGCTTGGATCCCAGGACATACAAAGCAGATCACAAGCATCTCTAAATGCACTTCCAGGAGAACTTGAAGCCATCTTCTGGATTCCACAGTCATCACCACACATGTGGTATACACTCACATATGTACACGGTCAAAACCAAAGCTAACTAACTAAATCTTTACTAAACATAGGGATTATGTACTAATTTGGAAAGAGAGACAATTAACATTCTGAGCTGACCACACTTTCTTAGCATTCAGTTAGTTTCCACACACAAGTGGAGAATGTGAAGACCCTTCTTTTTAAGAATAATCATTCATTAAGGAATGTATGCTGGGAGAAACTTTATCCAGTTTTAGATACAACAGCAAATTCAACTCTTCCTTTAAAAAAGTCTCAAGACTAGGGAGGACAACCCAGTGCCACAGCCTTTGTGTAGATGACTCAACAAGCAGTGACATTGTGATGTCATCAGGCTTGTACACTTTTCAGAAACAGTGCAGGTCAGCTCAAAGGGAGAGGGGTAGATCCTGCTATCCTCAGCCTTCCGCAGAGTACTTTTTTGAGGGAGCCGAGTGAAAAGACACCCTGCATCTATTTTTAACTCCCAAAGATGGTTCTTCACAGCTCAGCACATAAGTTTAGTTAGCAGAAAAATCCTAGTTTCCATAATATTCTAACTTTCGATTTTAACAGGCCATATGCGTCTGTAAGTACCGTAATGCTTCCTGTAATGAAGAAGGCATATGCTCCTGGACAATGTCACTGTGAGAACTTCGAATGTTAGAAACCAGCACAGAACCTGATCTGAAAGCAGCATTACCCACTGCCAATAAACGATAATGTTGCCTTGCAAAACTCGTGTAGAATGCTGATGCTTATTTTAGTTATCAAGATAACAGCACACTTCTCCAGCCCATTTTGAAGATTTTTGTTCATGATAGAGCCAGACCCACTCTGCTTACACATACTTTAGATATGGGCTTTTATAATGAAAATTTGGCCAGATATCAAGAAATTCTGAAAAACATTTTAGGTCTTTTTGGTCTTTCTGCAGTGTCTTTCTTCTACACGGGCTTCTAAGTCACTCATTTCTATTATCACAGTTCAAAAAGATTAGGATTTCTTTGTCCTCAAGGTCTCGGCAAAGCAATGGAACCTGATTACAGTAAAGCAAATGTGAGTAATTGTTACAGCCTTATAAAAAATGTATATACTATTAAACAGTAAATTCAAGTCATCCTTATAATTTTATAAGTTACATATATATGTAAATGTATAAGATTTGTAATAGAAGTAGCCAAAATTTATACTATTTTTAGTCCCTGTTTTGAGAGGTGAATTTCTTCTGGTTTCAATGCAAAGTAGTATAGAACTGTCATTCTTTGTGATTTTACGTTTTGCTTCTGTTTGTGGTATGTGGGTGCATGTTCACATTTATGATAGCCAGAAGCTGACAGTGGGTATCCTCTTCTATTGCTCTCCACATGAATTTTTGAAATGGAAGGTCTTTACCCTTTCACCTTATCAAATTTTTAGACTGGCTTACCAGAGATTTCAGGGTGTTTACCAGCCTCTCCTAACCCAGCACTCAGATTACAGGCAAAGCACACCTAGCATTTTACATTGCTGTTGTGGATCCAAAGTCGTGCTGGAAACTCAGGCAGTTTATGTCATTGAGTCATGGCTCCAGTTTCCAAATCCTTTTTCTTGGGTGCTTTCTCTCCCTTAGGTGGTTAGAAGTATGATTACGTCTCTTTCTTTGATTCTTCCCAACACCCAATGCAGCAATTTTTACTATGACCATAAATACAAAGAAACTTTTGCTAGTGATCAAAGTGTACTCTGCAAACTCCAGAATTCACTGAAGGTAGCAGAATATTGAAACTTAAAGCTATTTAATATGAAAATCATTGTTCTATATAAACCTGTGAATTAATTTTATCTATCTTAGATGGCCATGATGACCTTAACAACCATCGATACAATGTACCCTTTGCATCTGCATTTTTCTTACATATCTTTGTATAACAAAACTATGAAATTCAAAATTCTTCTGTGGTGGTTCTCAAGATTAAATTATTTAGTTTCTTTGTGCATAAATGGAATTAGTCCCATTTGCTAATTGCAAAGTATTTTTAAAAATCCTTTCAATCTGTGAATCTACTTGACGGAGATCAATTTCTTTTTCAGGCAGTAAGCAAATTTTCTCAAGTTTGATGCCTGATTGCTCAGGTTTATAGACTGTCCTGGTGTTTGAAGAATATAAGATTTAGATGACACACAACCAGGTATGAAAAATGGAATGAGAAAAAGTTGGAAAGTTTAAGAAAGTTAAATAAACTTAGAATATTCTCATCTTAATATATTCTCAGCAAACACTCCAGGCCAATCATGGTGAGAGTCTTTGCACCCCAGCTGCAAAACTTCACCATCTCACAGGAAATGGTGTATGGGAGAAGCTTTTCACCCAGGGCTGCTGAGGCAGGAGATTGGGGATTTACAGAACAGATGCATAATGCATTTCAATATGCTTTTCATAAGGCCGATCTCGTTTCATTCTATGATATTCTTCTTATGCATGATTGTTTGCATAAAGGTTTCTTCATAAGTCCTTGAAAGTTAGGTTAGATGAACTGGTCAAAGTGACATGAAGAGACAGACAAACCAGTTACTTTTTCTCAAAAGTCATGCTTTATTCTGCTATAACTTTCTTTGATTTCCACTGGGCCCTTGAAAAACATCATACTCTGCCTTAGTATACCTTGGGTATCCTTGGGCAATGTCCTGAGTAAATAATTACAGATATATGTTATGCATGTGTGTGAATGATATATAAACATATGTAATATGTATTGGACCTGTGACTATATCCACCTGAAGACAATTAACCTTTTTCGTCTACTTTTCTGCCTCTACCATTTCACATTTTGTTACTTTTAAATTTTTCATCTTCTCCTTTTCTTTTTCTCTGTATTATCCTCATTTACCATATTGTTTTCAGTGAATTCATACTTTAATTTATACTCTCTCTTTCTGACCAACTATTTAACTATGTGTGATGGATGGATTAGAAGAGGCTGACAACTTATGTTTTTAAAACACAGCCAGAATACAGCAAATACCGAGGCGAATGCCAGCAGCAAACCACTGAACTGAGAATAGGTCCCCCGTTGAAGGAATCAGAGAAAGGACTGGAAGAGCTTGAAGGGGCTTGAGAACCCTTATGAGCAACAATGCCAAACAACCAGAGCTTCCAGGGACTAAGCCAATACCTAAAGACTATACATGGACTGACCCTGGACTCTGACCTCATAGGTAGCAATGAATATCCTAGTAAGAGCACCAGTGGAAGGGGAAGCCCTGGGTCCTGCTAAGACTGAACCCCCAGTGAACTAGATTTTTGGGGGGAGGGCGGCAAGGGGGGGAGGATGGGGAGGGGAACATCCATAAAGAAGGGGAGGGGGGAGGGGGATGTTTGCCCGGAAACCGGGAAAGGGAATAACACTCGAAATGTAAATAAGAAATACTCATGTTAATAAAAAAAAAAACCTGAAACAGTTTATCTTTTACTCCATTAGACAAATCTCACAGAAGTGATAAAATAATAGAAATATTTTAGCTTATATTACACACTGTAGAAGTTGAGAACCATCAGCTATTTATTATTGTAAATATGTAGATAATATAACATGCTACCTGAGAAATGTTTATTATTGTATTTGTACAAGAGTTACACTAAAATCAAATATAATAATATGCTCAAGAGATAGTCATATCTCTTCATTTACCATTTGGGAGGAGAAAATTGCATTACTAATTTAATTGTCTATCAAGAATTAGTAATAGAAAGTACCATATTTGTTTAAATCATGGAATTAAAGACAACAATGAAAAAATATTGCTTTTTGGTTTTCACTTATCTACTTTAATATCTGTATTTTGTTGACTACTCAAAGCAGTCAGTAGAGTTCTGGACATCGTTGTCAGGCATGACAATATATGACTTACATAAATAACATATCACTTGTTCTGTAAGAATGAGGTGACATTTCTCAGAGCACTGTGTATGGAAATTCAAAATTCAAAATGGCATTTGTCACATAATAAGTTACTGCTTAAATAGCATATATTAGACATTATATATGATTGAGACTAAAAAGTAACATTTTTTATATGTTACATACAGCCTATCTCTGATTCTGAAATAAAGAAGGACCCATATTATTAACAAGAGGAATGATTGCTAGAATTCAAATTTATGTACATATTATAAAATATTACTTAATTTTCATTCTTGATGACAAGATGTAAAAAATATACTATTAGGTTTGCACGAAAGTAAGATAAAGTTACTCATTATAATCAGCAAGTGCATAGTATAAGCTTTTTGAATGTTAATAAGTAATTTGAAAAATGTCTGGCTATAGGTTCTGCAGAAAAGAGTGACTTCACTGATTTTATCATTTTTGTCATTCATATTTCTTATTTCTTTGCCTCCTCTTATATTACCAGAAATACTTTCACCTTTCTACAAACCACACATAAAAATAGCATTATGCTTATCATCACTGACTTGGTCCCATGCTAGGAAGTTCTAAAAGGAAGGAGTTACACAAGTAACAGTCTCATTGAGTAAGATTTCCCTGTCCCTGTGTGGGTAGGAAGTGGTATATGTTGAAGTTGTTGAAGCTGATGCATAAAATAAACATCTTTAAGTGTTAAAGCTCCTGGCATTTTCTTTCACTACAATGGTGATTGTGCAAAGAAAATGCAAAGCCCAAATCAAGAATTTACTTATCAAGGCTATGATGGAAACTACAGATGAATGATGGTTTGAATATGCTTGGTCCAGGGAGTCACACTATTAGGAGGTGTGGCCTTTCGAGTAGGTGTTAGAAGAAGTGTGTCACTGTGGGGTTGGGCTTCATTTTTGCCACATGGAACCACTCTTCTCCTACTGGAGTTCAGGTCAAGATGTAGAATTCTCTGCTCCTCCTGAACCATGCCTACGTGAATGCTGACATGCTCTCCTATCTTGATGATAACGAGCTGGTCCTCTGTACATGTAAGCCAGTTCCAATTAAATGTTGTCTTTTTCCAAGTGTTACTTTGGTCATAGTGTCTATTCACAGCAATTTAAACCCTAACTGAGACAGAAGTTGGTACGAGGGACTGGAATAATGCTATGATAGGCCTGCACCTACTTTTGGTTGGAATAATGTGGATTTGGGGACACTGGAAAGCAGTGTACTGCTATAAGTGGGGCTTAGTGGCCCATCCTACTAGCAATATGGAAGACTTTGTTGTTGAGTGTGATTTGAAGCCTGGTTCTAGAGGAATTTTAGTATGTGATCTAGAGACTGCTTCTGTGGTTTTTTTGGTGAAGAATGGGGCTGCTTTTTGCCCTTGTTTGAAGAGTCTACCTGAGACTAAGGTGAAGAGATTTATATTAATTGCATTAACAAAGGAAGTCACAAAAAAGCCCAGCAGAGATCTAGTTCTCTGGTCTTGTCTCATAAACTTAGTTTTGATCAAGGGTAGAATGCTTAAAAAGAAACAAAAATACAAATATATGGTTCAAAGGTAAAAGGGCACCAGGAAGTAAAATGGAGCTGAATCCCAAGTTCAAGGACATAAACGAATTAAGGGAATTGAAGTGGAAACTTCTGTTTTCATTGCAGACTCAGTTGTGTCATGTGATGTTTTCCTGGAAACTATCTTAAGAGAGCATTTTTTTTTCTGATACAGAGACGTAGGAGGATGTTTTGCTAATTATAGACAGGTAATGGTCTTTTTTGGAGGCAACGTGGAAAAGGATCATGTGATGTTTTGCTAGAGTTGATGCTTGAGAGAACACATGATGTTCGGAAAGGATATACACAGAGCCCAGTGGACAATGGAGGAGGACGGATGATATTGGTGTGCCTTGGTGTTCTTTGCTGGTCACCCGTTGCCATGACATCATTGAGAAAAATGCACCAAAAAAACCCTTCTGCTGGTGTTCTGGCAGCTTCTTGCTACTTCTGCGGATTCTGGCTGGTGGCAGAGCATTTTGGTATCTTCTGGATAGTCCTTCTGTTGCTGATTCACGAATGTTCTCTGCAAGCTGATATCGCTGCTGACGCTGATCAGTATGAACTGAACGGCTGATATCCTGACAAGACTGATTGGATTTGCTCCAAAGAAATATTTCTAATCAGGTCCTCATCCTCCTTTGTTCTAGTAAGCTATCCTTTTCACTACCTCTTGTGGGTGGTGGGCTAGAAGGGAGGGGAAAGCACTTAAGAACACTTATTAAAAGTTGGTTTTGAAAAATCTAAGTCTACAGGGAATGGAGACCTCGAAGTAAGGTTCCACCCTGAGAAACTATTTGTGACTTTGAAGTTGAACAAGGGACTTGGTATTACTTTCATTTGGACTTTTAGCCTGAAATGAACTACAACCCAGAAATTGAAAGCACAATTGTGATGCAGATCTTGAGGCTGGAAGACATAGAGTTTTGATGCAAAACTTGAGAAATAGTGGCCATAAAAAGCTTAATTCCAAGCGTAGTGGTACATATCTTTAATCCCAGCAAACAGAGGCAAACTGATCTGTGAGTTCAAGTCCAGTCTGGGACAGAGCCACTTCTAAGCATAGTGTAGCTTAGGTCCAGGCATGTTGGTACACACATTTAAACCCAGCATTCAGAAGACATAGCCATGCAGACCTCTGAGTTCATGGTCAATCTACAAAACAAATTCCATTAAAGCCAAGCTTAGGTAGTGAAGGAGTTGGAAAACAGAAAGCTGGTGATAATGTAATAGAACAAGAGAACCATGTTCCAGCTCCAGTAAGCAACAGAATACAGCAGCTTCAGCCATGTAGCTATGGCTTTACAGTCCAGAATAGAAGGAACCATTGGGACAATTGGTGCTGGTTAGCTTTAGCTAAGAAATTAGTGATTAAGAAGAGATCAGGAACAATGAGCTGAAATCTTCTGGGAAGTATTTTCTGAGAGCACAAATAATTTGGACATAGTTAGGTATAAGAATCACCCATGTGGTCCTCGTTTTGAAGGGCAAAAGGGGTCATGGAGAGTAACTGAGGCTTCACACTGTGTAAGGCCAAGGAAAGCAATTGGTGAAGGTGCATCCTCAGTTGCAGTTGATGCCCCAGGACTGAAGGAGTCATGTAAAGAATTTGAGACTTTGCCCCATGGAGAAAGCCAGTGACAGAATATTCATAAAGCCTAATTGTATCAGAACATGATGGAGATGCCAGTAGCATGGGATGACCACCAAGAACAGCAGCAGTAGTACAGTAGAGTTAACTAGAGTGCTGCAGTGAGCAGAGCTGGAAAACTGACCCAAGCCCTGTGAAGGAGCCCAGAAGATCATCTGTAGATCCAAGGTATTGGAACAAGAAGCTGTAAAGTTGAAGTTGTCTTAGATATGACAAGATGTTTAAGGTATTAGAGCCATGGCATACCTGCAGAGGAAGCGTCTAACAAGGGGTAAAGAGAATGAACTTTGGTGTCACTGAATGCCCGATCTGCCATGAGCAGTCAACAAGGGTGAAAGAAGTTGGAAATATGAAGAATACTTTTATCTACATTTCAAATATTATCTCCTTTCCAGCTTTCCCCTCTGGAAAACCCCTTTCTCATCCTCCTGCTCCCTGTCTTCATGAGGATGCTCCCCCACACACACCCACTACCTTCCACCTCCCCGCCCTGGCATTCCCTTATTCTGGAGCATCAAACCTTAACAGAACCAAGGGCCTCTCCCCCCATTGATGCTGAACAAGGCCATCCTTTGCTACATATGCAGCTGGAGCCATGGATCACTCCCTGTAAACTCTTTGGTTGGTGGTTCAGTCCCTGGGAAGTCTGGGATGCCTGGTTGGTTGATATTGTTCTTCTTCCTATGGGGTTGCAAACCCCCTCAGCTACCTCAGTATTTTCTCTACCTCCTACACTGGGGACCCTGTTCTCAGTCTAATAGTTGACTGTGAGCGTCTTCCTCTGTATTTGTCAGGCTCTAGCAGAGCTCCTCAGGAGACAGCTATCTCAAGCTCCTGTCATTTTGTACCACTTGGCATCCCCAAGAGTGACTGGGTTTCGCGACTGCATGTGAGATGGATCCCCATGTGTGGCAGTCTCTGGATGGAATTTCCTTCAGTCTTTGCTCCACACTTTATCTCTATATATAACTAATGTGAGTATTTTGTTTGCCTTTCTAAGAAAGACTGAAGCATCCACACTTTAGTCTTTCTTCTTTTTGAGTTTCATGTGGTCTGCAAATTGTATCAGGTATTCAGAGAGTTTGGGCTAATATCTAATTATCAGTGAGTGTATATCATGTGAGTTCTTTTATAATCAGGTAACATCACTCAGAATGATATTTTCTAGTTTCATCCATTTGACTAAGAATTTCATGAAGGCATTGTTTTTAGTACCTGAGTAATACTCTATTTTTTAAATGTACCACATTTTCTGAATTCATTCCTCTCTTCCTCTGGGTTCTTTACAGCTTCTGGCTATTATAAATAAATAAAATATCTAATAGAAAAAATGAAGAAGAAAAAGAAAGGAAAGGTAAAGGTGATTAGGCTTTGGACACCTTGCAGAACTATCAGATTTGTTGGAAGGTTCAGATTGATCACAGTTCTCCGGAAGAACTAGATTCAAGAAAATAAAAAAAAGTACAAAATTTCATCCTAACCAGTCCGACCATCCTCCACAGACTGACACATTCCATGTAGAACTCTGAAAATACTAAAATTTTGTTTTGAGATTGATATATTACAGAATGTATAGCTTTGCTGACTCTCTGTCAGACATTCTGAATGACCTGCTTGAACTCCTGATCTCAGGGACTTTGAGATGGATCAAGTCAGGACAGGCATCAGAGACAACAATCATTGGGTGGCCTTCTGAAGGCCTCATTTTCCCTACCACCTCACGATATCTCAAAGCCGATATTTAGCCTGAAAAAGTTGGGAAGAGTTATCAACCCAATGTCCTGAACTTGGAGGGTTGAGGATGGTGGTTCTGAGGTTGTCCTTCTGGAGAACATAGAAATGGTCATAATTTAACAGAGAAGAATTAGCAAAAATTGTATAGCAATAATCTCATTTGGTAAAAATCCTTATATTTGTTACTAAACTGAAGTTATAATCTCTTACAATGGTACAGAATTTATTTGATACAAATTTAAGTTTTCATTTGTACAAATTTCTTATTGATATAAAATTGAGATTGATACTGTTACTGTCATATTGGCACTGTGCTTATACAACACATTTAGTAATAAAAGGCTTACACCCAGTCCTATAACTGTTATTATTACTGAGCTGAGATAATTAAATATCCGAGTTAAGGGCCAGATAGCAATTTCATGGCTCTAAGTTTACTGTTAGGGTGTTTTCAAGATAATTTATTAGAAATAGCTAAGGGTAGTCAACAGACAACAGTCCAGATTACTCTATATAGACAGATGGTTTTCAAAAACCTCAGAAATCCACAGAATGTGACATTTAATGTTATGTGTTCTTTTGTTAAGGCATATCTGCTCCTAGCAGCTCCCCTTTTGTGGATTCGAAGATGAAATTGAGCATCTCTACCTCCAAGTGAGATAATACATTGTGACTAGATAGCTACTGGGCAGAATTTAACTATTTCACCTACACACAAAATACTGTCCAGAAAAGGACACATAGAAGAGTCAACTGATAATCTCTGGCAAGTCACAATAACCAATCCTTCAAAATTCTATGTAACAAAGTTCTATCAGATGCTACTGGGCCAGAGGCTGAAGCCTGATGCTCTTACTTGTTGCTAACAGATGATTGTATAGGTAGGTGGTGGTCTCTACAACTTGCCTCCATTCTAGAAGCCGTGTTAGGCTTTTTATGTTTTCAGATGGGATTTGTAATTCTCAGATTTCTGATGGGCATTGAATACTAATTAGAGCCTCATAGCCCACCCAGGCTATTTCACATTGAGAATGCGTATGTATTTAGATAGTTTTCAGATAATACACCAGGTAGCCAAGACAGGACGCATAGATTTTCAGCCTTTCTTAAGCTACAGTAGACAACAGAATTTACTATTTAATTGACAAAAAATGATAGACTGGGTCTTAGGTATTTTATACTTTATAATTACAGAATGGTAATAGTTGTGCTCAGCTTTCATTTGAAAGAAAAGTTCCTTTTTTAATTAGACAGGAAGGGTGATGTGTAGACTGTTGTCTTTATGCAGGTGAAGGCAGGCATAAGGTAATGCAAGGCCTGTGATTAGGCAGTAAAATAGTAAGGTAGGCACATAGGTTTGAAGAGAGGCAAGAGAGAGGAGAAAGAGGAAGAAGAACCAAAATAGAGGAAGGTAAGGGTGACCCAGATTTGTGTGACCTTAGTGGGCTACAGGTAGTTATGAATATTTCATAAGAGATAGATTTTTATACTAAAATTAGTCTTATCTAGGTGGGCAGTTTATATCATTTTCAATTGGTTGTGATTTTCTTTGTGCAGATGTTTTGTGGAATTTAAATTTACTGATATAAATATGATTGTTAAATAAAAACAAAACAAACAACAATAAAAAAAAGTACCTTGCTACCAGACATGGAAATACAGAGTTTTGAGTTTGTCCAGCTGGTTTTTGGGTCTTTCTTTGGTCCAGTTTTCCGCATTATGATGTTTAGGAGTGATGATGCATATCCTGTGATATTGGAGGTAGATAATCTGTTTTTTGTAACTATGATTTCTAAAGGTATTACAGTTTAGGGATTGTATAAGTCTCAGAAGAGACTTTGAACTTTGGGCTTTTAATATTGTAGAAACTGTTATTGACTATGGGACATTTGAAGTAGGACTAAATGCATTTTGCATCGTTCTATGCCTAAGTATATCCCCAGTAGACTCATGTGTTTGAACAAGTCTATGGTGGCCAGGGATTGAAATGTGGTGCCTTGAATATGCTTGGCCCAGGGAGTGACACTATTAGGAGATGTGGTCTTATTGGAGTAAGCGTAGACTTGCTGAAAGAAGTGTACTACTGTGGAGTTGGAATTTGAGAGGCTCCTCCTAGTTATGTGGGATCCAGTCTTCTCCTAGTGGCCTTCAGATTAAGATGTAGAATCCCCAGCTCCTCCCAAGCCATGCCTGTCTGGAGGCTGGCATGCTCTCTTGCTTTGGTTATAACGGACTGAACCTCTGAACCTGTCAGGCAGCCTCAATTAAAGGTTGTCCTTTTTGAAGAATGGCCTTGGTCATAGTGTCTAATCTCAACAATGGAATCCCTAAGATAGTAAGCACATAACCAATGCCTTATTAATTAGGACTCAGTGTTTGCTAAATAGTTTGCAATAGATTCCAACATTGACTCTTCACCAAAAGATGTGTTTTTATGATTTTGAAATATTGTACATGATATCACTATTCCATTTTGAATAGATTTGTAACACATAGGTGCTTCTTTCATGGGAGGTATTTATTTTTCATTATTTTCTCAACTGTGGTCATGAATGATAATAGTCTCTTCTTAAGGATTAAGAAATTGACATGCGTACACAATGCTGTCAGAGCCATTCCCTGATAACAAGACCATCTGCTTTCATTCTATTTGCTTTTGATGTTATAATAAACAGGACCAGATAACTATATATTAGAGGGGAAATTCTTCTGGGCATTTTCTTTGATTACAATGGATTTTTGGACTACACAAACAAATACTGGAACACAAATCAAATAAGTTCTGCAAAGAATGAAAATTATCAAAGCTAGCTCTATTATGGTACACAGAATTTACGACAGTACTTTTAAATGTTTGTTTTGTTTCTGTCTTAAAAAAAGAAGTAGAAAATCAAAAGTTAGGAAAAAAACACAATAAATATATGGTAGGAGTCTGAGAAAGCTCATTACTTGGTCAGCAGTAAATTTTCTAAAGCTATTATGACAATCAAATTTCTATGTGGCTATTAAAGTATGACTAACTTCTCAGTACTCTTTGCTTAAGGTCTTTGGCTGTATTGATTTTTATTTAGCAGTGGTGCAATTTATTCTTTCTTTTATTGGTCTGTGCATGGATTTCTTCCACTTTGAATCAAGGTTCTATACATTTACAAAATCTATAGTCCTTTATGGTGAAAAGTCACTACATGCAAAGAAATAATCAAAAGAGAGGAGTCTAAAACCGGAATCTAACCATGTTCTCTTTTACCCAATTGCCTGACTCTAGAACAGAGAAAACATTTCTTCTCTCGACTTCTATACTTTCACAAAGAGGAAGTGTTTAAGAAACCTGGGCACTGAATTCTGAATGTGAATGCTCAGACAGCTAATGAGTGGTTTTGTTAAAATTTAGATACTGAACCATATTTTGAGATATGGTCTGAGATTGCATTTCTCCAAAGCTTGTAGGTTAGACAGAGGTTTCTTGCTACATCTGAATTTCTCATTTTCCTTGCCTAGAAAATAGAATCATTTTGTGAAAATTTCAAAACTATAAGAACCCATGTCTCATCTATCGTGTGGAATTCAACCCTGGATGTGGGATCAAGCACAAATATTTTTCATGTTACCTGGGTGATCTGAATGTTATGTGAAAACAAAGAACAACCTTAGGACATGGTGCCTCATTTCTGCCAAAGTTCTATAACGACCTGAGTAGAAACAGTGGATTTTGTAAAAAAAAAAATCATATGTTTTTTGGTGAATTTTAACCTCCTGCTCTCTGCATAGATGATATGAGAATGGATAATTGTCAAGACGGTGAATTTACATTACATTTAAGGGTCTCACTGCCAGAAGCAAATCGGGAAACTTGACAAAAGTAATTGAATATCACCCCTTGTACCAGAGGGAGATTAGGAATGCACTTAAAAAAATGATACACTGTGCTTCAAAGATTGAAATATGAAGCACAGAAAAGACAAAGGTCAAACCCGCATTTAATTAATCCTGGGAAAGACACATGTAATTAGCAGCTGTGTGGCATAAATATCCATGTCTGTGTGCTTGTAGAGGGGAAATGGATCTGCTAAAGTAAGGGCCTACAACCTCAGGAGAATTTCCCATTGTGGTGCTCAAGCTAAGCAATGCTTTGTTTCTATTGGGCAGAGTATAATTAGGATACAGGAAATAAAAGTATGACATCTACTCCTACAATCCTTGCCTAACCTCAAGCTTTCTCCTCGAAACTGATGATCATCTGGTACACCATGAAAAATATAACATATGTTTACACTAAAATATAAAAAAAACCCACTTTCACTTAAATTCCTGTCTTCATGCAAGGAGATTAGTTAGAATGATGTCCAATACGCAACACACCCTCTGCATATCATGTATTGGGCAAATAAACGAAAGAAGGAGAGCGATTTAGAATGGAGTAACCTGGGGTTAAGGATTTAGCTCAGTGGTAGAGCACTTGCCTAGCAAGTGCAAGGCCCTGGGTTTGATCCTCGGCTCTGGAAAAAACAAAAAACAAAACAAAACAAAAACAAAAAAACAAAAACAAAAACTGCTGCTAGAACGGAGTAACCAAGTATGATACAGCAAATAAAGAAGAGAGAGATCCAGCTATACTGTGAGAAGATCTGAGAGGCCATTCTTACTCCTACTGGCTATTAGGGACTTTTAATATTTCTTCTGCATGTTATCCCAACTTTGTAAATTGTTCTGAATTATTGTGTCTAAATGTTTTAAGGAAGTTTGTATCATATTGCTCTCGCTGAGTAAAAACACTTTTAATTTCTTTTTTATTCAAATGATAACATTATATTTTATGAGAAACAAATTGTTTCTATCATGTTAGATATAACATCCTTTACCAGGATAAAAACAAATTCTTCTGATTGCTGCAGGCCTAGGGACATCTCCTTTTGCCCAATGTTTGATGGATTCCCTGCCCAATCAATAATTCACATTTTATTGGAAACATTAAACCACATTGGGGTTTGATTATAACATTCTTTCCATCTAATAACTTTGATAAATGCCAGTACCACTGTTCACTGTTGGGTTCAGATCCACAAGGTTGAATCTCATGAGGATTTGGGGCAAATTCCTTATAATGTTATCTCATGCATATCTCTATGCTTTGAGTACAGCTAAAAGGTTTTTCTTCCAAATTTGAGGAAACACTGAAATACACCCAGCAATCATACTATACTTCACAAAGCAAACAGGAATCGCACCCCCAAATGCATTGAAAGTCATCATCTTATTATAAGTTGACTCCCCAGTTCAGAGAGATCCAAGAAGTTGTGTATTATTATCGGTTATTTGAATCTCCAGTCTGGACCACACTACCAGATGTATTAGTGGAGGGTTAGGAACATAGGCCCAGTAGACTTCACCACTTACAGGAACCATGATCACCAGAGAGTTAATCAGCAGGAGGGCAGTATTGTTCCAATTGTCACACCAAACTTTCCTGCAGCCATCTTGCCCCATTTCTTCCTGCGAAGAAACACAAATATGACCTCATCCCCATATGAGCACAGGGTCACTTTCACGCCATTTGTTTGCTGTAGGCTCCTTCCATTTCACTGAAACTTACAGAGTGGAAATGTGAGGGAGCCAAAATGCTCGGCAGCTGAATGTCCATGAACATTCAAATTTAAAACATTTAAAATAAGAAGAGCATGATACAAATAGGTTTGTGGTGTACAGGGATATAACTCCCCAGCCCCCGGGCCCCAGACAGAAGGAAAGGCCATCCAGAGACTGATCCATCTCATATACAGAGACCAAACCCAGACACTATTGCTGATGCCAAGTAGTGTTTACATACAGGAGCCTGTTACAGCTTTCTCCTGAGAGGCTCTGCCAGCTCCTGACAAATACAGAGCCCTATGTCCACATCTAATCATTGGACTGAGGATTTGAGGACAGGGAACCAATGGAGGAGTTAGAGAAAGGACTGAAGGAGCTGAAGGCATTTTCAATCCCATAGTAAGAACAACAGTATCAACCGACCAGACCTCACAGAACTCACAGGGACGAAAAACCAACCAGAGTACACATGGAGCGACCCATGGCTCCAGTTGAAATATGTAGCAGAGGATGGCCTTGTTGGGCATCAGTGGGTGGAGAGGCCTTTGGCCCTGTGAAGGCTCCATTCTCCAGTGTGCGGGAGTGACAGGACAGTGAGGTAGGAGTGGCTGGGTGCATGGGTGGGGGAGCACCCTCATATAAGCAGGGATGGGGGATGAGATAGGGGGCTTCCAGAGGGGAAACCTGAAAAAGGGATAACATTTGAAATGTAAATGCATAAAATATCCAATAATTAAAAAACTAAAAACCCTAAAATTTGTAAATGGTGTGGATAACGTGTGTGTGTGTGCGTGCGTGCGTGCGTGCATGTGCGTGTGTGTGTGCGTGCGTGTGTGTGCGTGCGTGCGTGTGTGTGTGTGTGTGTGTGTGTGTGTGTGTGTGTGTGTCCGCGCATGCGCTATGTATATGTGCTCATGAATCAGTCTGTGAGTATGCACACACCCATGCAGGACTAACAGAAGCAAGAGGTTGACATGACATGAGCTTTTTTCCAAAAGATGTTATTCATCTTTGTTTTTTCTCCGTCTTCAGTGCCGGGTCTATCACTGAACCTAGACTTCACTATATCCACTAGGCTATCAGGCTAAGGAGTCGCACAACCCATCTTGAGTGTTCCTTAGAAGGCTGAGATTGTAAACAAGAGACAGAATGCCCAGTGCTTAAATGGGAACCGAGAACCTCATACTTGCATGGCAAACATCTTACCCAAGAAGTCATCTTTCTAGTATAGTCCATTTAAAGTCTACAATTTTTTTCAATGTCTTATTTATCAACACATAAAAGAGGAGAATATTTTCCCTCTGCTGAATGTATAGGCTCTACAAAAGTATGTTTAATAAATCTACAATGCGTTTTAACTGGATTTTTACTAGTTTATATTCATATCATATATAAACGTGATATATTATATTTATAATTATACAAATTACTAAATAATTACATGAGTATATTAAGCAATATACATATATGCAATATATAAAATATTATATATTTAAATACTTAATGCTGAACACACTGATTTATTTTCTGCCGCATATGAGTTCAACTCTTTTTTTATCTTCAAAACATTAATCAATTATTTTTGATTTTTAAAGGACTGCTGAAAACTGATGGTAGAATTAATTCATATAAACTTAAGAGAAAAATACTTGAATTCAATTGTAAATTTTAAGCAAAATATATTCTTATTTGTGTTTAACAGTGTGGTTAAATCAATGGAGAAAATGGCAACCGCTCATAATGAGCAACCCATTTCCCCTCCATTAAGTTTAATTCTAAAACCTGGGCATAATGAATCACTACCGACCACAGGCCACTTCATTTCACTCTGTGGTCATTGTGGCTGCTGGTGGCTGTAACTTTTGCAACTCCAATTAGTTGTGGAAGAAAAAAAGAGTAAGCAAATTTCTAAAAGTTGTAAGTATATTATGTAAGTTGCTTATGGAACTGAGAAAGGAAAAAGAAAACAAATAGAATATATGTATATATAAAACTTTGGTTCACTGAAACCTCAAAGTTTGACTTCACAGAAGTTGATTCTTTTAAAGTCCTTTTATTTTGACTCTCCAACTTAGAACGAACAATCCAGAAGGGCATTTATGAGAAACCCTAAACTCTACTGTGAGCAAACTACCATAACTGTATTTTAAATTTGTTTGACAAAGCCTAAGGCAGTTCAAAGAGCCAGACAAATGATGTGAAATTCTTTAGTTGTTTTCAAGCCCACAACCATGAGCATAAAACAAAAGTAGCTGCCTTGAGATGATTGCAGCAGCAGGAGATGCCAACACAAGAGAGGACGTCCTAGTTATTACTTAAGGGAAGCCAAGGGGAATCAGAGGTCATGGTGTCAGAAGAACGATGAGCATGTGCATGCATTCTGAAGGGGAATATTAAATGGATGTTAATTAACTAATGTCAAAGTCAGAGGCACACAGGCAATCATTATGATAAAATATCCAGATTAAACAGTTTTTTTTCATTAGGTCTATCCAGAGTATTCCATGTTAAGACCTATTTGGATTGGAACTGCATGTTTAAACCAAGAAAGTATAAACAATAGTGGTTTAGAAACAAGAGCTATTTTTATCTGATTTTGGACAAAAGTAAAAGCTAATTATAGACTGCACATAGCTCGAGAGCTCCAGTATTGCCTCAGATTTAAAAACAAGGGAAGATATTTTCTAAGAGATCCAATCACACACAGAAACCTCTAACTACATTTAAAATGTATAACTGTGTGTATAAATGCAAAACAAAAGCCATGAAAAGTGAAAAATCTATTATATAAATCCTGATTGTTCAGATCTAAAGGAAGATGAGCCTGAAGAGAGAAACTTTAATTGTTATGCTGTGCTCCTGTCTGCAAGCATAATTGTCCTCTGAGAGGCTCCATCCAGCACCTGACCAAAAACAGATGCAAAAGCCCAAAACCAAACATTAGATGGACCTGAGGGATTCTTGTGGAAGAGTAGGGGAAAGGATTGAGGGACCCTGAGAGGACAGGGACTCCACAAGAAGACCAAACTTGACCCTGTGAGGGCTCCCAGTGACTGAACCACAAATGTGACATGAGATGTACCTCCCTCCCCTACCCTCTCACAGCACTTATGTAGCAGGTGTACATATTGGACTTCATGTGCCCCAACAACAACTGGAGGTAGGGGGTTTCTCCCCGACTCCATTGCCTGCCTGTGGATCCTGTTGCCCTAATTGGTCTGCCTTGGTTGGCCTTAGTGGGAGGGGATATGACAATCCAGCAGTGACTGGATTCTTTCCCCTAGTCCAAGGAGAAGGGGAGGGGAATGAGAGACAGTGATGTGTGAAAGGGGACTGGGAGAAGAAGAGTGGTATAGTCAGGATAAAGTGAATAAACTAAAGGGAACTAAGACTTAATTGCTAAAAGAAATAGTTTATTGCACATGTCAATTTTTTCAGGAACTATAAAAGGCTAAGAAAGATAAAAATCTTACACTTTAGACTCAGAATACCGATCTGGAAGAATATGTAAGTTCTGACTGCAAAGCAAATAGGATAACCTGAGGTAAGAGATAATTCCAAATGGGGAGCTTCACAGGCAGAAGTCTCCTTCCTGTACTTTGCTAAGATTTATTCTTTCAATTTTCCCTACAAGTTCACATGGCTTCTGGATCCCCACAATACTATCGAATATTCACACAATGTTATAGAACATCCCATTGCTGTCTAAAAGTGATGCACTCATATCACCTGCTGACTTTCTCCCACCTTTTACTCTAACTGTAGCTTAGTTTCCTCTGTAGATCTTATTTGAATCTTCTGCTTATTTGTGTACTATATCTTATTTGCTCCCAGGATTTAAGACATAATTTAGGAGCAGAGGGATTATGATGCTTTTCTACTCTCCCAGCACCGTACAAGTCATAGAGAAAGCTGCTCAAGCTGCCTGACTAGCAGAAGCAAGAGCAAGGTGGAACTCTGAAGCACGCTGTTACAGAAAAACATAAGCATCTCTTGAAATTTAGCGTGAACCATATCAATACTATTTTATATCTCATAAATAATTCCATTTGTTCCTTGATATTGAATGGAGAACTTATAATAAAAAATCAAACAAACAGAACCATGGCTTACTATAATGAGCTTACTATCTTTTCCTAACTGGTTCTTTTCAATTGTGTGGTCTTGGATATTTAACCATTTCCTCAAGTCTCCCAGAAATTGTAAAATGTAAGAAATGATGACTTAGAAATATTTTCTAGTTCAAAAATATTCCACTGTAGAAAGTATATATCCATTTGAGTTTTCTGAGAAAGAGAAAGACAGAGACAGAGAGACAGAGAAACAGATAGAGAGATAGATAGATAGAGAGAGAGAGAGAGAGACAGAGACAGAGACACAGTACACAGAGACACAGAGATACAGAGAACAGTTTTCAAATTAAAAATTGATCATACTTGGGTAGATAATCTCATAACTGTAAGTAGATAATTAACACAAATTTGATTCAGCGTTTCTATACAAATATTTCAAGTTGTAGGAGTGGAGGAAATATAAACACAAAAGGTTTAAATGAAATAATCAGAGAATTATTAAAATATATTTTAAAATGATATTTTTATCACAAACTAAAAATTGTTTTTCATTTTTCCAAATACTGAGTTTCTTTGGTCATTTTGATTATCGTTAACTGTATAAGGAAAGCTAACATCCGAATATGTGTGACACATTTGTCTTTATAATTTTTTTAATTTTATTTAATCCCCTTTTACAGTTCAGATTTTATCCTCCTCCCTGACTGCCCTCTGACTGTTCCACCTCACCCCCATCTCCATGAAGATGCTCCTATTCCCCATACTCCGCACCACAAGAGACCTACCTACACCCTATGAGTCCTCTGCTGTGTATGTGCTGGGGGCCTCATATAGGCTGGTATATGCTGCCCGATATCTGAGAGATCTCGGAGGTCGAGGTTAGTTGAGACTGGTCCTCTTACAGAGTCGCCCTCCTCCTCAGCTTCTTCCAGGTTTTCTCTAATTCAACAGAGAAGTTAGCAGCGTCTGTTCATTGTCTGGGTGCACATATCTGCATCTGACTATTTCAGCTGCTTGTTAGGTCTTTCCGGGGGCAGTCACAATAGGCCCTTTTTGTGAGCACACCATAGCCTAAGTAATAGTGTCAGGTCTTGGGGCCTCTCCTTGAGCTGGATCCCAATTTGGGTCAGTCGCTGGACCTCCTTTTCTACAGGATCTTCTCTATTTTTTCCCCTCAGTTCTTTCTGAGAGGAACAATTATGGGTAAGAGATTTTGACTGTGGAATGGCAACCCCATCCCTCACTTGATGCCTTGGTTTTCTGCTGGAGGTGGACTCTACAACTTCCCTCTCTTTACTGAAGGTATTTTATCTAAGATCCCTCCCTTTGAGTCCCGAGAGTCTATCACCTCCCAGTTGTCTGGTACATTCTGGATGCACCCCCCACCCCCACCTTCTACCTCCCATGGTTGCCTGCTTCCATTCTTTCTGCTTGCCCTCAGGGCTTCAGTCCTGTTCCCCTGCACACACACCCAGTACCTGATCATATTCCCTTCTTCCCCTCCGTGTCACTTTTCCCTTTTCCCACCCAGGTCTCTCCCTCCTTCCCCTCTCCTGTGATTGCTTTATTCTCCCTCCCAAGTAGGATTGAGGCATCCTCATCTGGGCCCTTCAGCTTGCTAATCTTTTTGAGTTCTGTGGACTGTATTCTGGGTATTCTGCATTTTTTTACTAATATCCACCTATTAGTGAGTACATGACATGTGTGCCTTTTGGGTCTGAGTTACCTCTCTCAGGAAGTGTACTGACTGGATTTATATGCCAACCTGACACAAGCTGAAGTTATCACAGAGAAAGGAGCCTCAGTTGAGGAAACGCCTCCATGAAGCCCAGTTGTAAGGCATTTTCATAGCTAGTGATCAAGGAGGGAGGACCCAGTTCATTGTGGGTGGTGCTGACCCTGGGCTGGTAGTCCTGGGTTCTATAAGAAAGCAAGCTGAGCAAACCAGGGGAAGGAAGCCAGTAAGTAACATTCCCTTCTTGGTCATTTTGTTTGTGCAGAAATACAAACCCTGACTAAGACAGGATATTTTTTAGTTCCATCCATTTGCCTGCAAAACTCAGGTTGTCTTCATTCTTAATAGCTAAGTGATATTCCATTGTGTAAATGAACCACATTCTCTGGATTCTTTCTTCTGTTGTGGTACATCTGGGTTATTTCCAGCTAATTGTTTATAGTTTCAGTGACTATACTTTAGAGTAAGTTCTTAGTTTTGTCTTTTATTTTCACATCTACTTAAAAAGTGATGTACAGGTTTATTTAAAATTGCTCATGACGGTAATTTTTACAAATTTCCTCTCCAATCTAGAACCATTGTGGTATTTACTGTATGACAGTTTGCAAGGGAAACACATGCCATGCAAGTAATAAATAAGGGAAATCGAGTTTTCCATAATTTCAATCAAAATGCAAATACCAAAGAGAATAATTCATTCTTTTATTCATGGTTTGAAAGAAGCCCACAAGACACTGGTGTACTATTGGATTGCCCTTACAGATTCCCTCTCAATACTTCAAAATTTACTATTGTTGTTCTGATGGCTAACTGGCCAGCAATATTTACGTATTAAAAAGTTTGAAACATTAGTTAAAAAGTCAACAAAATTAAAATTTAAAACAAATGTGCTTCAGATAGGCAAACATGATATTATTATGGTACCAAACTAGATTGTAAAATAAGTAGCAGTAAAAATAGATTCTTTAAAAAGAAGAGACTTTTGAATGTGTTACTCATAACGGGGTGCAGTGTCTATTTACCCTGTAGTAGTTTAGCCTTTCAGTAGCAATGAAAACATTTTCTTTTTTGGCCATATTTTATACTTCTTTGTTGAAATTTATTTTAAACTATAAAATTCTTTACTAAAATGAAGACCTTTACACACATAATTTTTCTAATAATCCTATCTGTTTAACTTGTGATAGTATTGCAGAGAGAGCATATATATATACATATATATACATATATATATACATATATATATGCACATCAATGCATACATTTCAATGTTAGAAGTTCTTATTATGATTTCTTATTATGATTTCCCTCTTTGGTTATGTTTTTTATGTCACTTATCACACCGACCACTTAGATAATGCACTAAATTCCATTTATTTTTAAAGAAATCATAGCAGAAAAAAGCAAGGTCATTTGACTGAATGATGTAGCATGTAAGTGATTGAGGCTAGAATCAGCTGTTACCAAGGAAGCAGATTTTTGAGCGTGCTATCCGGTGCCAGTCAGAATCTCTTATGCCTCTTCTAAGCCAAACCGTGTGCATCAAAGTGAAAATAACTCACAAATGAGTTTACAAACTGTTTTGGTGAACATATAAACAGTGAATAAACATAAATTTTATTCAGGGGTCAGTTTCACAAGAAGTAGAGAAGTACTAATATGTATGACGTATGTTTGCAAGGTCAATACGTGAACATTCAGTGAGAATGGCTGAACCTCAAGCTCATTGGAGGTAGGTTTCTTTCTTTCTTTTTCCTTTTCTTTTTTCTTTCTTCCTTTTTTGCAAGTTCACAATTTCTTATTAAGAGCACTCCACTTTTTCCTAGCCTTTATCCAATGTTTCACTTCTAAGAATCTTTGTAACAGACATTCAAAAGGAACTAGGCAAATACCCAGTATCTGGGGAATCTCCAACACACTGTAACATGTACATTCAGTAGATTATTATGTAGCCACTGCCGATATTTCAAATCCCTGATAACAGTGTAATTGCTTGTGACATATTAACAAGGAAAAGTAGGCTAGATATTGAATATGCAAATATAGTTTCTTTTGTTAGCAAACAGAGTGGCCATATTTTGGATGTAAAATTAGTACCGATTTTTAAATTTTCGTCTTTATATTCTTCCATATTTTCTACTTTTCATAAAGAACACATACTATGTAATAAACCATTTCATAGGTTGGATGTTGAAAAATATATTGCCACTAAATTAAAGGTTGACTTGGACTCTTTAAAACATTGATATGTTTAATTATCATGACTAGAGCCTATGAATCCAGAGAGGTAGTACCCGGGTCTGCCCCAGAAATGTGGTATGCTCAGATGCACATCATGCCAGGATATGCAGGGTACACATTTTTAGCAATGATAATCACTACTCACAATTAATAAACATTTGCTTTATATAACTTCCTGTTAACTGTTTACTCTACGATGTCAACATATATTTTTCAAAGCACATATGGAAACAACTATTACTAGACAAATAGGAAATTAATATTAACAGCCAGATTTGAGGATGAAGATCATGTTATCAAATATCTAACTATAAATCCATGCTCTTAATGGCTAGACTTTCATGCTGGGGTATTACTGTCAATTAATTAAATGAAGAATTTCAGTTTATAAAACAAGCTTGATCTAAATAATTTCAAATCATTGCACTATGAACCAAATATATGTTTATGGTGATTCAGGAGATGTAATAACAATGAATGAGTGGTTACTCTTATATAGGTTAAAGAAAGAGGGATTTGAAGACATTCCAATGTGGAGTCAGGATAAAAAAATAACTGTAAAAAATAATGCCTTGTCAGGGTCCTTTAGGGATAAGGAATGAATGCCTCCAAATGGCTTTGTGCAGCTAGCAGAATGGTTGAGTTTAGAACTTTACCTTTAACATTCCTGACAACATAAATAGCTAACAGAGTAAATAAGTTAAATTTGTATGGAATAAGAGAGAAGAGTAAAATCCGTGCTATTAATTAATCTTAAATGATTAAACTCAAATATGATAAACTCAGCTCTTGTCCATGACACACCCCTCTAGAAAGCATGTGCTAACAGGAGTAATAATGAAACATACTGTTTTCTCTTAAAAATACAAATAAACATTTTGTTCAGTGGTACCAATAAACTGATATATATATATATATATACATATATATATATATACATGCAAATTTTCTTGTCCATGAATTTATGGATGTATGAAAGAAAAAACCAAAAATCTTTTAATGGCATAGAAAAATTTATGGTAAGTCTTTTGAGATCTTTTCTCTAGAGAGCAAAAAAAAATATTGTTTTTTAATAGGCTTATTACAAATAAGATACTCACATATTTGTGTATATTATCCAAAACCTATAAATTATATGTATTGTCAGTGAAAGATGCTAGCATATTACCTGATATGTATGTTACATCATAACTCTACTGTTACTGCTAAAGGCGTAAAATAAAATGATCTATATGCTGTAATGATTTGGTAGGAACAAAAATATTTATGGTAGAAACTACTGATATATTACTTATTGTTGATTAAGTGAGCAGAGATAGGGGAGTGTGTAGAGGTGAGGAAGACACAGCTGTGTTTTTTTTTTTTCACTTCACTTTTTCTGATATCTCTTGAAACTGGCATGTATTTGACTAGCCAAAGCTGTCAGTATAAGAAATCCAGACCCTCTTCCTTTATAAAAGAATGTTGGTAATTCTACAGACCTAAGCATGGTGGACTATACAATTGATTACAGTAGTCCCCGTTTATACAGATTTCTTCCTGACTAATCTCTCTCTCTCTCTCTCTCTCTCTCTCTCTCTCTCTCTCTCTCTCTCTATCTCTCTCTCTCTCTCTCTGCATGTGTGTGTGTGTGTGTGTGTGTGTGTGTTTGTGTCTGTGAAGAACAGAGGGTGAATTTAGTTCTCTAAAGCAGTGCTCAAGAGTGAGTAGAAAAATGTGTTAGTGGTTACTAGCACACACAGAGTTGAGTTACTAGTACTGATCTAGAGGTCAATAACCATCTCTAACTCCAGTTTCAAGGAATCCTCTTCAACTTTTAGTGAGCATCCACATGCATGATGTACAGACACATATGCAGGTAACTTATCCATAAACATACATACATACATACATACATACATACACACACACACACTCTCACGCATGCACACACATACACACACACATGCGCGCTAATATGCATGCACATATGTCTGTATGTCTGTCTGTCTGTCTGACTGTATGTATGTATGTATGCATGTATATTCAGAAACAACAACAAAATAACACTATGTTTTTAACCTAAAATTACACAGAATGGATAAGGATTCATCTTGGGTAGATGTAGGAAGCATCATCTCTAAGGACTTACCAGGACCTGGAATTGTGGAGGCTCCATGGAATCTATGATGGGAACTCTTGTTGAGACTTCTAGCAGTGGGATATATGGAGCCTGAAGTGGCCACCTCTTGTAGCCACAGAAGTCAGAATGGAGAGATAGTGACACCAACCCACCCCCCCCCCAAACCTTTGACTCAAAATGCATTCTCCCTATGAGATGTACAGAGAGAAAAATGGAGCAGAAACTGAGGGAATGGCCAACCAATGACTTGCCCAACTTGAGACCCACCCCATGGGCAAAAAGCACCCCCTGACAGTATTAATGTTATGCTTGTGAACAAGCAACTAGCATTGTTGTACTCTAACAAGGCCCCACCCTGGAGCTGACTAAAACAGATACAGAGACCACAGTCATTTAATGGACCTCAGGGAAACTTGTGTAAGAGTTCTTTTTCTCTCTTAAACTAAGTGCACACACATTGCAAGCTAGAAATTAAACTTCTATAAATATGATTAAAACATTGTTTAACGCACCAACTTGGTTGCCTTTGGTAGCTAGCCAAGCCCAGTGTCCCGTCCTCAATGCTGGAGCTATGGGCTGGGATTTCTCTACCTGGTTTCCTACATGCATGCACGGATTTAGTCTCAAGTTTTCAAGCTTACATTACAATTACACTGCCCACTGCTCAGTCTGTGCAGCTTCATGAGCTGTTATTGAGAAATTAGTATAGCTGACACCCTGCTGGTGAGAAGGGAGCTGTTTTGTTGTTTGCTCATTTGTTTATTTAGGAGCATAAAGAGTGATAGAGTGCAGCTGAAAAAAGTAATTGATAGAAGAAAAGGAGAGAAGGACATGGTAAAGAGAATAATACATTCTGAATGAAAGCTTTGATAACTATTGTACAATGAAGTGTTTATATCTACAACAACTTAGAAAAAGGCCCAAGATTAACAAAATCAACGAATCAATAATTTAATTAAAGGAAAACATAAATACAAACTCTTAATTTTCTAATGATTTAGAATAAAAAAATACAAAATGAACAATTTGTTTATTTTTTTTCAATTAAAGGGATTTACATAGTTCTTAGAAAAATAGATAGACATTATTCTAATACAATTAACAGTTTGATAGAAAAAATAGTTTGTTTTCCATGTTTCGGGAATAGCACAACATTATATTTACTCTTTAACATGCATTATAAATTAAATCATTTTTGGTATGTGCTTTATTTAATCATGCTATTTTTGTAATATATAAAACAAGGGAGAGTGAATCTGTATCTCACCACTGGGGTCATGAATAGACACTTCAAACTGATGTTGACAGGGGTGATCCCAAGTATTAGACATTTATATAATAAAGAATTAAACTGATATTGTATTTCTTACCTTGAGGTGTGGATTCAAAGAATTATTGAGAATTATGCAATGATGACATAGTAATTCAAACACAGCATTAAGAGTGGATTTTATGTAGCAGAGGATGACCTTAACTGACATCAATGTGGGGGGGAGATTGATGTCTCAGCATAGGGGGATGCTAAAGGGGTGAGATGGGAGTGGGTGAATGGGTGGAGGAGCAACCTCATAGAGGGAATGGGGCTGGGGAAGAGCAGGATGGGATGCAGGTTTGTGGAGGGGTAATGGGAAGGGGAATATCATTTTAAATGTAAACAAATAAAATGATTAAAAAAATACAGGGCCTGATGGGGTCACATCTGTGGCAATGCAAAAGGGACTAATGCTGCCTCTCAAAGTGGGTTCTTATAAGAGCACATTGTAATACAGGAAGTTCATCTCATGTACCTGGCCTCTTCTGTAAATGGCCATTTCCTTCTCTACCCTTTGTTTTGCAGCTAAGTGGGTCCCCAGCTGTGACCAGACAGGGATATCAGATCTTGTAACTTTCAGTATCAAAAACTTCATTAAACATAAATCTCTTTTCCTTAGAGAGGAGCCAGGTTCAGCTGTTTGATACAGTAATCTAAGACAGACTAACAGACTCTTTATCTACTTCCCATGATTCTATGTTACATTAATATCCAAAAGGGAAAAAAGAAAAAGAGAAAAAGAAATGTTAGTGTAGGGTCCAGTTATTAATAAATGAGATCGCATGAACCATTAAAAAAAGAAGAAATCACTACATCTTACAAAAAATATCTTCTCATATGAATACCATTCACCTATCAATCTTTACATACATATATTATTATATAGTATACATTGCAATATATATATATGTATATACATATAGTAATTCTTTTAATAGGCCATGAAATACATTTTGTCAGAATTGATTGATATGTTCAACATATGAAAATTTGTTTTCCATTTCTGGAAATAAATATTACACTCATTGAAAATATGAATGCTTGTATATCTATGTGATAGAGATTTACTCAAACTCCCTAAAAATTCATCTTTATATGTTAACTGTAGTAGTTACTCTTCTAAGTGTATTCTATATTCTACCTAATTCACCTTTCTTGGACCTGCACATCTTAACTCTTCAATCCTATATGTTTTGTTTGAAGACTCCTAAATGTCCATTTCTTTTTTTTTTCTTTTATTTTATTAGATTTTTTTTAAATTTACATTTTAAATGTTACTCCCTTTCCTGGATTCCTGTCCATAAAGCCCCCTATCCCATCCCCCTTCCCCCATCTTCTATGAGAGTACTCTTCCTCCCCAACAACCTCTCCTTCCTGCCTACTCACCCTGACATTCCCCTAAACTAGAGGGTCTAGCCTTGGTGGGACAAAAGGCTTCTGCCTTTGGTGTCCAACAAGGCCACGCTCTGCTACATATGAAGCTGGAGCCATGGTTCTGTCCATGTGTACTCTTTGGGTAGTGGTTTAGTCTCTGGGAACTCTGTGTGGTCTCATTGATAAGGTTGTTCTTCCTATGGGGTGGAAAACTCCTTCAACTCTTTAAGTCATTTCTGTAACTCCATTGGGACCCTGTGCTCAATCCAATGGTGGACTTCAAGTATTCACATCTGTATTTGTCAGAATCTGGCAGAGCCTCTCAGGAGACAACTATACCAGGCTCCTGAAGTGTAAGCATGTGCTTCTTGACTTCATCAATATTGTGTAGGTTTGGTGTCTGTATATATATGACCTACATCTCAACATGGGGTAGGTTCTGAATGGCCATTCCTTTAGTCTCTGCTCCAAACTTTGTCTCCATATTTTCTCCTATGAATATTTTTGTTCCCCCTTTTAAGAAGGACTGAAGCATCTGCAAGTTGGTCATCCTTCTTCTTAAGCTTCTTGAGCATGAGGTCTATGGATTGTTATCTTGGATTATTCAAGCTTTTGGGCTAATATTCACTTATCAGTAAGTACATACCATGTATGATTTCTTGTTCTTGATTTTGGGTTTTCTTTTCTTTCTTTCTTTCTTTCTTTTTTTTTTGATTGGATTACCTCACTCAGGGTGAAATTTTCTATTTCCATTCATTTGCCTATAAATTTCATGAAGTCATTGTTTTTGATAGCCAAGTAATACTCCATTGTGTAGATGTACCATATTTTCTGTATCCATTTCTCTGTTGAAGGTCAACTGGGTTTGTTCCAGTTTCTGACTATAATAAATAAGGCTGCTATGAACATAGAGGAGCATGTGTCTTTGTTGTATGTTGTATGTATTTGGGTATATGCTCAGGAGTAGTATAGCTGAGTCGGAAGGTAATACAATGTCTCTTTTTCTGAGGAAATCTCCAAAATGATTACTAGAGTGGTTATACCAGCTTGTAATCCCACCAACAATGAAGGAGTGTTCCTCTTTCTCCATATGCTCACCAGCATCTGTTGTCACCTGAGTTTCATCTAAGCCATTCTGATTGTCACCTGGGTATTTGATACTAGCCATTCTGACTGGTGTCAGGTAGAATCTCATGGTTGTTTTGATTTGCATTTTCCTGATGACTAATAATGTTGAATATTTTTAAGGTGCTTCTCAACCATTCAATATTGCTCAGTTGAGAATTCTGTATTTAGCTCTGTTTCCCATTTATTTGGTTTTCTGGAGTCTAACTTCTTGAGTTCATTGTACATATTGGACATTAGCCCTCTATCAGATGTAGGATTGGTAAAGATCTTTACCTAAACTGTTGGTTGCCATTTTGTAATATTGGCAGTGTCTTTTCCCTTACAAAAGCTTTGCAATTTTATAAGGTTCCATTTGTTCATTGTTGATCTTAGTGCATAAGCAATTGGTGTTCTGTTCAGGAGAAATTCCCCTGTACTCTGTACCCATGTATGTATTCAAGACTTTTCCCTAATTCCTCTTCTATTAGTTTCAGTGTATCTGGGTTTAAGTGGAGGTCCTGGATGTACTTGGACTTGAGCTTTTTATGAGGAGATAAAAATGGATCAATTTTTGTTTTTCTACATATAGACCACCAGTTGAACCAGCACCATTTGTTAAAAATGTTGTTATTTTTCCACTGGATGGTTTTAGCTCCTTTGTCAAAGATCAAGTGACCATAGGTATGTGGGTTCATTTCTGGGTCTTCAAATATAATCCATTAATCTAATCCCTGTCTCTGTACCAAAACCACACATGTTTTTATCACTATTGCTCTGTAATACACCTTGAGGTTAGTGATGGTGATTTCCTCCAGAAATTCTTTTTTTTTTATTAATATGAGTATTTCTTATATACATTTCGAGTGTTATTCCCTTTCCCGGTTTCCGGGCAAACATTCCCCTCCCCCCTCCCCTTCCTTATGGGTGTTCCCCTCCCCACCCTCCCCCCATTGCCGCCCTCCCCCCAACAGTCTAGTTCACTGGGGGTTCAGTCTTAGCAGGACCGAGGGCTTCCCCATCCACTGGTGATCTTACTAGGATATTCATTGCTACCTATGAGGTCAGAGTGCAGGGTCAGTCCATGTATAGTCTTTAGGTAGTGGCTTAATCCCTGGAAGCTCTGGTTACTTGGCATTGTTGTACATATGGGGTCTCGAGCCCCTACAAGCTCTTCCAGTTCTTTCTCTGATTCCTTCAACGGGGGTCCTATTCTCAGTTCAGTGGTTTGCTGCTGGCATTTGCCTCTGTATTTGCTGTATTCTGGCTGTGTCTCTCAGGAGCGATCTACATCCGGCTCCTGTCGGCCTGCACTTCTTTGCTTCATCCATCTTGTCTAATTGGGTGGCTGTATATGTATGGGCCACATGTGGGGCAGGCTTTGAAGGTGTTCCTTCATTCTCTGTTTTAATCTTTGCCTCTCTCTTCCCTGCCAAGGGTATTCTTGTTCCCCTTTTAAAGAAGGAGTGAAGCATTCACATTTTGATCATCAGTCTTGAGTTCCATTTGTTCTAGGTATCTAGGGTAATTCAAGCATTTGGGCTAATAGCCACTTATCAATGAGTGCATACCATGTGTGTCTTTCTGTGATTGGGTTACCTCACTCAGGATGATATTTTCCAGTTCCAACCATTTGCCTACGAATTTCATAAAGTCATTGTTTCTGATAGCTGAGTAATATTCCATTGTGTAGATGTACCACATTTTCTGTATCCATTCCTCTGTTGAAGGGCATCTGGGTTCTTTCCAGCTTCTGGCTATTATAAATAAGGCTGCGATGAACATAGTGTAGCACGTGTCTTTTTTATATGTTGGGGCATCTTTTGGGTATATGCCCAAGAGAGGTATAGCTGGATCCTCAGGCAGTTCAATGTCCAATTTTCTGAGGAACCTCCAGACTGATTTCCAGAATGGTTGTATCAGTCTGCAACCCCACCAACAATGGAGGAGTGTTCCTCTTTCTCCACATCCTCTCCAGCATCTGCTGTCACCTGAGTTTTTGATCTTAGCCATTCTCACTGGTGTGAGGTGAAATCTCAGGGTTGTTTTGATTTGCATTTCCCTTATGACTAAAGATGCTGAACATTTCTTTAGGTGTTTCTCGGCCATTCGGCATTCCTCAGCTGTGAATTCTTTGTTTAGCTCTGAACCCCATTTTTTAATAGGGTTATTTGTCTCCCTGCGGTCTAATTTCTTGAGTTCTTTGTATATTTTGGATATAAGGCCTCTATCTGTTGTAGGATTGGTAAAGATCTTTTCCCAATCTGTTGGTTGCCGTTTTGTCCTAACCACAGTGTCCTTTGCCTTACAGAAGCTTTGCAGTTTTATGAGATCCCATTTGTCGATTCTTGATCTTAGAGCATAAGCCATTGGTGTTTTGTTCAGGAAATTTTTTCCAGTGCCCATGTGTTCCAGATGCTTCCCTAGTTTTTCTTCTATTAGTTTGAGTGTTTCTGGTTTGATGTGGTGTCCTTGATCCACTTGGACTTAAGCTTTGTACAGGGTGATAAGCATGGATCGATCTGCATTCTTCTACATGTTGCCCTCCAGTTGAACCAGCACCATTTGCTGAAAATGCTATCTTTTTTCCATTGGATGGTTTTGGCTCCTTTGTCAAAAATCAAGTGACCATAGGTGTGTGGGTTCATTTCTGGGTCTTCAATTCTATTCCATTGGTCTATCTGTCTGTCTCTGCACCAATACCATGCAGTTTTTATCACTATTGCTCTGTAATACTGCTTGAGTTCAGGGATAGTGATTCCCCCTGAAGTCCTTTTATTGTTGAGGATAGTTTTAACTATCCTGGGTTTTTTGTTATTCCAGATGAATTTGCAAATTGTTCTGTCTAACTCTTTGAAGAATTGGATTGGTAATTTGATGGAGATTGCATTGAATCTGTAGATCGCTTTTGGTAAATGGCCATTTTTACTATATTAATCCTGCCAATCCATGAGCATGGGAGATCTTTCCATCTTCTGAGGTCTTCTTCAATTTCTCCTCCAGAAATTCTTTTATTGTTTTCGGAATAGTTTTAGATATCAAGTTTTTTTTTGTTATTCCAAATGAATTTGTACATTGCTTTTTCTAACAGAATTGAGTTGGAATTTTGATGGTGATTGAATTGAATCTGTAGATTGCTTTTGGCAAGATGGTCATTTTTACTATAAAAATCCTGAGAGTCCATGAACATGGGAGATTTTCCATCTTCTGAGATCTTCTTTGATTTCTTTCTCCAGACACTTGAAGTTCTTGTCATATACATCTTTCACTTTTTTGATTCAAGTCATACCACGGTATTTTATATTAATTTTGACCATTGTGAAGAGTGTAGTTTCCTTAATTTCTTTCTCAGCCTGTTTATCCTTTGATTAGAGGAAGGCTACTGATTTGAGTTATTTTTTATGTACAGCCACTTTGCTGAAGTTGTACATCAGTTTTATGAGTTCTCTGCTGAGATTTTGGGGGTCACTTAAGTATACTATCATATCATCTGAAAATAGTGATATTTTGACTTCTTCCTTTCTAATTAGTATCCCTTTGATCTCTTTTTGTTTTCTATTTATGCTGGCTAGGATGTCATGTACTGTATTTCATAGGGAGGGAGAGAGTGGGCAACCTTGTCTAGTCCCTGATTTTAGTCGTTTTGCTTCAAGTTTCTCTTCATTTAGCTTGAGTTTGGCTACTGGTTTTTGTATATTGCTTTTACTGTGTTTATGTATGGACCTTGAATTCCTGATCTTTTCAAGACTCTTATCATGTAGGGGTGTTGAATTTTCTCAAATTTCTCAGCATCTAGTGAGATGGTCATGTGGTTTTCTCTTTAAGTTTGTTTATACAGTGGATTACAATGACGGATGTGGATATATTGAGCCACCCCTGTATCCCTGGGACAAAGCCTACTTGACTATTATGGGTGATTGTTTTGATCTGTTCTTGGATTCAGTTTGCGGGAATTTTCTTGAGTATTTTTGCTTTGAAATCATATGTGAAAATGGTCTGACATTCTCTTGCTTTGTTGGGTTTTGTGTGGTATAGGTATGAGCATTGTAGTCTCAGAAGGAATTGCGTAGTGTTCCTTTGGTTTCTATTTAGTGGAATGGTTTGGAGAATATTGGTATTGGGTCTTCTTTGAAGGTTTGATAGAATTCTGCACTAAACCCTTCTGGTCCTGGGCTTTTTGGTGGGAGACTTTTAGTAACTGCTTATATTTCTTTAGGTATTATGGGACTAATATTTAGTTGGTTTATGTGATCCTGATTTAACTTTGGTACCTAGTATCTGTCTAGAAAATTCTCCATTTCATCTAGATTTTCCAGTCTTGTTGAGTATAGGCTTTTGTACTAGGATCTGATGATGCTTTTGGAGTTCTTCAGTTTCTGTTGTTATGTCTCCTTTTTCTTTCTTTCTTTCTTCTTCTTCTTCTTCTTCTTCTTCTTCTTCTTCTTCTTCTTCTTCTTCTTCTTCTTCTTCTTCTCCTCCTCCTCCTCCTCCTCCTCCTCCTCCTCCTCCTCCTCCTTCTTCTTCTTCTTCTTTTTGTTTGTTTTGTTTTATTTTGTTTGAGTGCTTTTTTTGTTTGTATTACTGATTTTTACTCACTTGTTTTAATTTTATGTTTGTTTTTTCTTTTGTTTTGGGGCTTTTAATATTTTTTAAGAGATAGAAATAGGAAGAATATTGTTTGGTGGGTAGGGAGGTGGGTATGATCTCGGAGGAGTTGGTAGATGGAAAAGAATATGAACAAAGTATGTTGAATGAAAATTAGGGTTTTTCTTTTCTCTCTCTCTCTTTCTTTCTTTCTTTCTTTCTTTCTTCCTTTCTTGTGTAGAAGCTGGGGTTAAGCATTAGAATTGCCTTCACCTCTATTTTGTTTTTTATTTTCTATTTACATTCAAATGTAAATGACATTTGAAATGTAAACGTCTCCCTTTTCATTTCTGCCTTGTTAATTCGGAAACTGTCTCTGTGCCTTCTGGTTCATCTTGCTAAGGGTTTATCTATCTTTTTAATTTCCTCAAAGAACCAACGTCTAGTTTGGTGGGTTCTTTGTATAAATCTTTTGGTTTCTACTTGTTTGATTTCAGCCTTGAGAATGATTATTTCCTGCCATCTACTCCTCTTGGGTGCATTTGCTTCTTTTTGTTCTAGAGCTCTCAGTTGTGCTTTCAAGCTCCTAGTGTATCTTCTCTCCAGGTTATTTTTGGAGTCACTCAGAGCTATGAATTTTCCTCTTAGCACTGTTTTCACTGTGTCCCATAAATTTGGTATATTGTGTCTTCATTTTCATTAAATTCTAAAAATTCTGTATTTTCTTTCCTAATTTTTCTTTCTTTGCCAAGTTATTATTGAGTAGAGCAGAGCACTTTTCAGCTTCCATTTGTATGTGGCTTTTCTGTTTTTTTGTTTGTTTGTTTCTTTGCTTTTTTTTTTTCTTTTTGTTATTGAAGATCAGCCTTGGTCCATGGTGGTGATCTAATAGGATGCCTGGATTATTTCAGTCTTCTTGTATATGATGAGGCCTTCTTTATGACCAATTAATTATATGGTCAATTTTGAAGAAGGTACCATGATAACTGAGAAGAATGTATTTTCCTTTTTTAGGATGAAATCCTCACAGATATCTGTTAAATCCATTTGGTTCATATCTTCTGTTATATTTTCTTTATCTCTGTTTAGTTTCTGTTTCCATGATCTATCTCTTGATGAGAGTAGAGTTTTGAAGTTTCCCAGTATTATTGTGTGAGGTGTAATGTATGCTTTGAGCATTAGTAAACTTCCTTTATGAGTATGGGTGCCCTTAAATTTGGAGCATAGATGTTCAGAATTATGAGTTCATCTTGTTAGATTTTTTTCCTTTGATGAATATGAAGTGTCTTTTCTTATTCTTTGGCAACTTTTTGTTAAAAGATGATTTTACTTCATATTAGAATGGCTACTGAAGTTTGTTTCTTGGGGCCATTTGCTTGAACATTTTTTTCCAGCCTTTTGCTCTGAAGTAATGTCTGTCATAGTAACTGAGGGGCATTTCCTGTATGCTGAAAAATGCTGGGTCCTGTTAACGTATCCAGTCGGTTAGTCTATGTCTTGTTATTGGGTAATTGAGTCCACTGATGTTAAGAAATATTAACAAAAGATGATTGTTATTTTTGTTGTTCTAGTTGGAATTATGTTTGTGTGTGGCTCTCTTCTTTTGAGTTTCTTGCAAGATTACTTTCTTGCCTTTCCTAAGGTGCAGTTTCCCTCTTCATCCATTCATTATCCTTTGTAGGGATGGGTTTTTGGAAGGATATGGTGTCAATTTGGTTTTGTCATGGAATATCTTGGTTTCTCCATCTATGTTAATGCAACATCTGCCCAGAATCTTCTGGCTTTTAAAGTCTCTGGAGAAAAGTCTGGTATAATCTGAAAGGTCTGGCTTTATATGTTACTTGACCATTTTCCCTTACTGTTTTTAATATTCTTTCTTTGTTTCATGCTTTTTGTCTTTTGATTATTATGTGAAGGGAGGAATTTCTTTCCTGCTATAGCCTATTTGCAGTTCTGGAGGCTTCTTGTATAATTGTGGGCATCTCTTTCTTTAGGTTAGGGAAGTTTTCTCTATAATTTTGTTGAAGCTATTTACTGGCCCTTTAAGATAGTAATCTTTACTCTCTTCTATACTTATTATTCTTACATTTGGACTTCTCCCGGTGTCCTTGTTTCCTGGATGTTTTGGGTTAGGAGATTTTTGCATTTTGTATTTTCTTTGACTGTTATGTCAATGTCTTTTATGGTATCTTCTGCCCCTGAGATTCTTGCTTCTATCTCTTGTATTCTGTTGGTGATGCTTGAATCTATGACTCTTAATCTCTTTCCTAGGGTTCTATCTCCATGGTTGTCTCCCTTTGTGATATTTTTTATTGTTTATATTTCCATTTATAGATCCTGGATGGATTTTTCAATACCTTGTTTGGTTGTGTTTTCCTGTAATTCTTTAAGGGATTTTGTTTTTCCTTTTTAAGGGCTTCTAACTGTTTACCTGTGTTCTCCTGTATTTCTTTAAGAGTGTTATTTATGTCCTTCTTAAAATTCTCTATCACCATCATGAGATATGATTTTACATCTTATTTCTCTGGTGTGTTTGTATATCTAAGGCTTGCTGTGGCTGGATAACTGAGTTTTGATTATGCCAAGTAGCTTTGCTTTCTGTTGATTAGGTTCTTGTGCTTATCTCTTGCTATCTGCTTATCTCTGTGTTAGTTATTCTTGTTGTATGTGACTGGCGACTGTTCCTCTTGTGAGCCTGTAAGCCTTTCAGACTGTGACTCTGATCTTCGGTGTGTCAGCACTCCTCAGGGACCAACTCTCTCTAGGCAATACCCATGGTTTCTTATGCATTTTTACAATCCACAAAGTCTTCTAACTATCCTTTTTAATTCCACCCCTCAGTTAGTAGTAAGCTGTTAGTCACTGTATAGACCGTTGCCACAGGTTCGAACTGGGCAGTGATTTGTACAGCCAGATGTGGAGTTTCTTTCTGATTGCACAGCTCATGTTCACTGTAATAATACATTGTTTTCCTATGTAAAGCTCAGCAGAGGTGCAACATCTGGTTTCTGAAGAAAAGCCAACATAATTTACTCAAATCCCTGGTGTGATCTGCAAAAGCACCAAAAAAGGTGGAACATTCTGCAATCTTGTGGAATGCCAACGGGCTGTGTCTACATTGGCAAAGGTTTTCTAAATGGCTCATTTAAAGCAATCAGGGAGGCTTTCATTTGGTACCACCCTAATAGCACAAATGTTTACATTTCTAAAGGAAAACCTTTTTTCCCCCCTTCAGCTTACAACATTTCCAAGAAAAAGTAAATGCCTTAGTCACAGAAGGCAAAGACAACACTTGCCTTTGAACAGTAGAAATTGTAAAACATTTCAGAAATATTGCAAACACTGTGGCGAACATATAAGCATCTGATAAACTCTTAGCTTAAATGTAGGTATTAGGAAATGTTTTAGTAAGTAAGTTCTTGTGTTCAGGCAGAACAGCGACTCTTTCAAGGCAGTGAAATGCTATTTGAAAAGCAACACAGAGTGCAAAGGTAAATGGAATGCTGATAGAAGGCACATTATCGGGATAATTGAAACCAGTTGCCTCTTGTATGCATACATTTAAAAATTGATACATAAACATAATGGCAATACATATATTTTTACCCATGTTGTTTTGTTTCATTGAGAAAGGAAACTTAACTTTTGAGGTAGTTATTATTTAATTCATATTTATTGAGTACCTACTATATAATGCTGGAGGTGCTGTTAATAAAACATTGAACTTGTGTTTCTTGTCGGGATAGTATCTTTAATTAGTATTTTGGCATTTTATTTATCTGTTTTTAAACTCAAACTGGTATGTAAGGCACAGGTGGCTGCCACCAGGTGTTTTGCTCATTGACATTATCATAACAAAATCAGAGATCTCATGATCAGTGAAATGAAGTACACTTAAATTTTCTACAACAAGCAGAATGGAATACTTTTCTGCAAAAATAAACAAAAACTTTTATTTTAGATTCAAATGCTATACAACAATAAATCAGTATAAAAGATGTGAATGTGACACAAGTTATTTTTGTAAATTTTAAAATGAGTAAATATAAAACTGATATAAAACATTCTTTATGCCATTATGCATAATTACATACAGGATATCCATACTCAATTATTTCACTGCACCAACTAAGAAACCTGTCTCACTGTGTTGAGTTCATGACTCTGTGTATATTTGCACATGTGCATGTGTATAGGCATGTGTGTGTGTGTGTGTGTGTGTGTGTGTGTACGTGTTTGTACATTTGTGCATCTATTTTAAAGGTCAGTATATGTACCATTAATACTTGTACAAGTACGTCAATACAAAACTTACGTATTTTATTTTTGAAACTGAGTGAGTGAATGGACAAATTAAAAATGTACCACTTTAAAATTCTACACCAGTTATAAAGTATGATAGAAGCCAACAGAACAAATTTTTTATGGTCTCTCTTAACAATTATATTAGTTCTTTCTACTCTCAGAACAAATGTAAACAAAGAATGATCCCTCAGTTCTGCAGAACTTTTGGTAAAAATATAAGAACACTTGTTTGTTCTGATTATCCACATTCACTGATCTCAATGTAAATGTATTTAGAAATGAATATTACACCCCAACCTACAAAGAAAACATACTTTAGCCCACTATTTGGGGTCCTGCTTTTTTTTTTACATTTTTTAAATGACAGAATTGATGACCTTCTTTAATATTTCTCAATATTAAAGGTCAATTATTTGAAAAAATCTTGATACTGAAATGTGGACACTTACATGTGGACATTTAAAAGTGTCAAATAGACACATGTTCCAATGAGAAGACATATCAGATAGCATTGTTATTTTTAAACAGTTTTTAGTGGGTTTTGGTTTTTGCTTTTCTGTTTTCTTTCATTGAAAACAAGATTTTTCATTCAATATATTCTGTTTATGGTTTTCCAACACCAAACATTTTCTCAGAGATTCCAAAGACCTTCCCAATTCACCACGTATCCAAACTTAAGATCTTTCTTTTACATTTCTTTTTAGAAATCAAACAACCAGGGCAAAAAATAAAATAAAAAATCACAAGAAATATGAACACACATACACACACACACACACACACACTAAAATGTAAATATACAAAATCAAAAACCACAATATACTAGCCAAAGACCTGAGATCTAAAAGATACTACTGGGAATGGGCCTACTCTTAAGTATGGTTAATATACTCAATGAGATTCCACTGCAGTAATTGGGAACTAAGAAACAGAACAAAACCTGAACAACATGTAGAAGTCTACCTTGATAGCTCAGGAAGCTATACAGAAGAGGAGGCAGAAATATTGTAAAAGCCAAAAAGGATGAATGAAACCAAAGAAATAGAAATTTCCAGACACAACAAAACTATGTTCATAACAACTTACAAACATTGTCCAAGCCTGATAAGTCCTATCCTTTAGATGGAGTAGGAACATAGGATCCCAACCAAAACCAGGAAGCTAACTGCAAATAACACACAGTTACAAAGAAAAATTAGTGTTCTCTTATAGAGTCTCATTGATTTTCTTTGTATCTTGTACATTTTAATTAAAATATAATTACTTCATTTCCCCCCAGTTTTCTATGTGCATAATATTTTTCCATCTTTATTAACTTGGATATTTCTTATTTACATTTTGATTGTTATTCCCTTTCCTGGATTCTGGGCCAACACCCCCCAACCCCTCCCCCTGACCTTCTATATGGGTGTTCCCCTTCCCCTCCTCCCCCCATTACTGCCCTCCCCCCAACAATCACGTTCACTGGGGGTTTAGTCTTGGCAGGACCAAGGACTTCCCCTTCCACTGGTGCTCTTACTAGGCTATTCATTGCTACCTATGAGGTCAGAGTCCAGGGTCAGTCCATGTATAGTCTTTGGGTAGTGGCTTAGTCCCTGGAAGCTCTGGTTGCTTGGCATTGTTGTACATATGGGGTCTCGAGCCCCTTCAAGCTCTTCCAGTTCTTTCTCTGATTCCTTCAACAGGGTTCCCATTCTCAGTTCAGTGGTTTGCTGATGACATTCGCCTATGTATTTGCTGTATTCTGGCTGTGTCTCTCAGGAGAGATCTACATCTGGTCCCTGTCAGCCTGCACTTCTTTGCTTCATCCATCTTATCTAGTTTGGTGGCTAGTTATGTATGGGCCACATGTGGGGCAGGCTCTGAATGGGTGTTCCTTCAGTCTCTGTTTTAATCTTTGCCTCTCTCTTCCCTGCCAAGGGTATTCTTGTTCCCCTTTTAAAGAAGGAGTGAAACATTTGCATTTTGGTCATCCTTCTTGAGTTTCATGTGTTCTGTGCATTTAGGGTACTTCGAGCATTTGGGCTAATAGCCACCTATCAATGAGTGCATACCATGTGTGTTTTTCTGTGATTGGGTTATTTTACTCAGGATGATATTTTCCAGTTCCATCCATTTGCCTATGAATTTCATAAAGTCATTGTTTTTGATAGCTGAGTAATATTCTATTGTGTAGATGTACCACATTTTCTGTGTCCATTCCTCTGTTGAAGGGCATCTGGGTTCTTTCCAGCTTCTGGCTATTATAAATAAGGCTGCTATGCATATAGTGGAGCATGTGTCTTTGCTATATGTTGGGGCATCTTTTGGGTATATGCCCAAGAGAGGTATTTTTAATTGATCATTTTATTCGTTTACATTACAAAAGATATCCCCTTTCCTGTTACCCCTCCACAAACCTCCCATACTCCCTCACCCTCTTTGCCTCTATGAGGATTCTCCCCCACCCATTCACTCACTCTCACCTCACATCTCCTTATGCTGGGGTATCATGCCTCCACAGGACCAAGGGCCTCCATTCCCATCAATGTCAGATAAGGCCATCTTCTTCTACATATATATCTTGAGCCATAAATCCCTTCATGTAAACTCTTTGGTTGGTGGTTTAGAATCTGGAAGTCCAGGATTATCTTATAAGTTGATATTGTTCTTCCTATGGGGTTGCAATTCCCTTCAGTTCCTTCAGTTCTTCCCCTAGCTCTTCCACTGGGCTCTTGAGGCTCAGTGCATTGGTTCACTTTGAGTATCTGCATCTGCATTGGTCAGGTACTGGTAGAACCTCTCAGGTAACATCTATACCAGACTCCTCTCAGCATATACTTCTTTGCATAAACAATAGTGTTGGAGTTTGGTGTTTGCAGATGGGATGGATCCCTAGGTAGCGCAGTCTCTGGATGGCCCTTCCTTCAGTTTCTGTCCTATTTTTGCCCCTGCCTTTCCTTTAGACAGAAGCGTTTCTGTGTTAAAATTTTTTGAGATGGGTGGGTGGTGCCATCTCTCAACTTGGGGCCATGCCTATCTACTAGAGGTGGTTTCTACAGGTTTTCTCTCTCTCTCCTTTCTTGGGTATTTCAGCTACAGTCATTTCAGTTGGGTCCTGGGAGCTTCTAGCTTCCCTGGAGTCTGGAACATTTTTAGTGGCTAATGCCAGTTCCCCTTTTTCCACTGCCTCATATTTCTATTCAATTTCCTGACCCTCTGTACTTCTCTCCTGTCTCTTCCAATACCTAATCCTGCTCTCCTATTCCCCCCCCCCCTTTTCTCTCCCTCTCAGGTCCCTCCCTCCCTTTATCTCCTGTGATTATTTTCTTTCCCCTTCTATGTAGCATTGAAACATCTACACTTTGGTCGTCCTACTTCTTAAGCTCCATATAGTTTGTAGGTAATATTGTAGTATTTTGAACTTTTGGGATAATGGATGGTACTAGAAAATATCATCCTGAGTGTGCTAACTCAGATACAAAAGAACACACATAGTACATACTCACTGATAAGTGGACATTTCCTTGCTTTTTGTTTCCTCATTGCTTCCCTTCTTAAGTGTCCTCCCTCTTGATTCCTTCCACATGTATTGGTAGTGTGTTGGTTGTGAGCAGTTGTGATTATTTGTGTCCCACTCACCCTTTGTAAATAGGTTAGTTAAAATTCTATATGTATATACCTGTTGCATATATTAGATAATCAACATATAGATAATAGATGAAGTTAGGTCAACAAACAAACAAAAAATGACCCAGATTATTTCTTGGAAAACATTATAAAAATCACTTAATAGTTGCTGAAGAAATAGTTGAATTGGTAAAGGACCTGTTATGCTATCATGATTACATCAGTTCAAATCCTCAGATCCCATGTAAAAATATGAGAATAGATTTGAATGCTGAAAATGTCAGCCTTGAATGGGGAAGAACTGGTGTGCCATTGGACAGCAAATCTAGTTAAGTAATCAAGATTTAGGGTCATTAAGAGACCTTTCCTCAAAAATTAAAGAAGGAAAGTAATTGAAGAAATACAACAATCATCTACCTTGACAGCCTAATGAGAACACTCATGTGTCTGTATACTGACACATAATGAAAATGATACAGACAGAAATGTAAAGGTTTCTTAATCACTACCTGGCAATTTCATAAACTAAGTTCTACTTACATATATATTCTTATAGAGTTTATTTTGCTTTGGTTTTATGAACTATCATTCTGTTCATAAAATAATATACTATCCATTTACTCATTTATTTTAGAATTAGACTATTTTGAGATATATTTCTAGAAAATAGTGAGATAAAGAAATAGCACTCAAGCTGGAGAGATGGTTCAGCAGTTAAGAGCACTGGCCTTCTCTTCCAGAGGTCTTGAGTTCAATTCCCAGCAGCTAGATAGTGGCTCACAACTATCTGTAATTGAATCTGATGCACTCTTCTGACACAAAATAAATAAATCTTTAAAAAAGGAAAGAAAAATAGCACTCAAGTCTTATGCATTAATGCTGTCATGGTATGGAAGAGGAAATATATAAATAAATGAATATATAATGTGTCAGAAGACAAAAGTATAACATGTCAATGTTCTTCAAGGATACAGAATAAATTGACTATATATGCATGATTGAGAAAGGTTTATTTCTGAAGACATAACCATGGGAGATGGTAAATTGAATATTATTAAGCTAGACCTGGTGGCCAAGTTAGTATCACAATCTTTAGTGTGAAGTCTATAGAACAGGCAAAGAGAAGGAAGCTTGAGCTAAAATTTCTATTCCATCTGACGTCACAATTCCTCCTCCTGAGAAAAGTCAATTATTTGATGCCACTAACAAATTGGAAAAGGGACAACCACATTTTAAGTTCTGTTGCCCATTGTAAGCTTATCCTAAATATTAACAAGACCACAAAGCCTTCAGCAATGACACGTAAGGTAGTGCTTAGATAATCTGGTCATGGCAGTCTTGTGTGGGTGATATAAAAAAAATTAGCCACAGTCACAATGAGAAGGAAAGAGAAATGTTTTAAAGGGTGAAATAGTGAGGAAAGAGAAGTCCTTCATAAAAGCCAGTCACGGAAATCTCTCTTAAGGCCATATACATACCAGAAACCCTTCTACATGAGACTCAAGCTCTTGAAAAATTTTGGATCCAAAATTTAACACATAAAAGGCCAACTCATAAGGCTCCAGAAAATTTATGAGAGAGGAAAGGGAGCTAAATGCACTAGGAGAACTAACCCAAAAGTAATATAAGCATGGGAAGGCAACGGCAGATTTTATTATCAGTCAGACAGAGAGCCAGGAGAGAGAGAGAGAGAGAGAGAGAGAGAGAGAGAGAGAGAGAGAGAGAGAGAGAGAGAGAGAGAGAGAGATTGTGTGTGTGTGTGTGTGTGTGTGTGTGTGTGTGTGTGTGTGTGTGTGTGCGCGTGTGTGTGCATATTACACTCCACGGGCAATTAATTGTAATTATAGCATAAGAATGGAGATCCATGAAAGACAGGTGAAAGTGTTTTCTTTTTTACTCTAAACTACTGATGGGAAAGAACAGCAATTACCTTTACAGAAACAGAAGCCTCAGGCAAAGAGGTGCTTTCCTGGCAAGTGGGAATATAGAATACAAATTTTGAGCTGTTTGCCGACTAACTAAGCAGAGAGGCCCAGGTAAAATAAAGTGCTGATGACAAGCATGATATTGGACACAGCATATTCATAGTAATGTGAATTCATTGTAGTGACACAATCACGGGTTTATTCGAAAAGGAATTTAAAGTACTAAGCTATGTCATTAGGCTGCGCTTGGGAAAATGAAAATATATTACAATAAAGCCCTACTAAGAGTAGCAGCACCAACAAGGTCACTAAGAAAGCTAAATGTAAACGAATGCCTTTTTTTTTAATTCAGAAGTGCAAACAAGTGTATGCCTGGAAGATTAGTCCTGATTGCCTTGCCATCTGCTAAGGTATTCTCAAATAAAAGAGTTTATGTCACAACTCATTTCCCCAGTTCTTCAGGGATCTTAGAAATTCTTTTCCTTTATTAATCATTCCATTCATTTACATTTCAAATGATATTCCACTTCCCAGTGACGCCCTCTGCTAACCTCCCATGCCAGGATATCCCACTTCCGAGTCACCCCTCCACCAATCCCCCATCCAACATCTGCCCTCCCCCCTTCCCTTTGCCTTATGAGAGTGCTTCCCCATTCATCCACCCTCTCCTACCCCACCATTCCAACATTCCGCTACATTGGGGCATTAAACCTCCCTAGGATCACGGGTCTCCCCTCCCATTGCTGTCAGGCAAGGTCATCCTCTGCTACACATGTATCTGGAGTCATGGATCACTCCAGGTACTTGGTTGGTGGTCTAGACTCTGGAAGAAGTGGTGGTCAAGCCAGTCTATCTTGTTCTTCCAATGAGGTTGCAATCCCCCTCTGCTCCTCCTGTCCCTCGGCCAGCTCCCCTACCAGGTTCCCTGAGTTCAATCTGAGGGTTGGCTCCAAGCATCCACATCTGCATTAGTCAGTTTCTACAGTTGCTAGCCGGACCTCCCAAGGAACCACCACAGTAAGTTCCTTGACCACAGCAACAGTGTTGGATTTGTTGTCTGCAGACAGAATGAATCCCCAGGTTGGGCAGTCCCAGGTTGGACCTTCCTTCAATCTCTGTTCCATTTTGTGTCCCTGCTCTTCCTCTGGACAGGAATGCTTCTGGGTTAAAAACTTTGAGGCGGACTTTGGTGCCATACCTCAACCAGATGCAGTGCCTATCACTGGAGGTGGTGTCAACAGGTTCTATCGCCACCTTCTTGCACATTTCAGATAAAGACAGGAGTCTTCCCTTTCCCTGATGTCTGGGACCCTCCACAGGCTATCCCCAGTTCCTCTTCCCCCTGCTACATACTTTTGTTCAGTTTCCTGAACCTCTGTACCTCTCTCATATTTCCTCTGATTCCTGATACTGCCACCCTTATTTCCTCTCCCTTCTGTCTCCCTCTCTGGTCCCCCTCTCCTTCCCCTTCCCACAATCATCCTGTTCCCCCCGCAGTGCAGGACTGAAGCATCCACACCCTGGTCTTCCTTCCTTCTATGCTCCATATTGTCTGTGGGTTGTATCATGGGCATTGTGAGCTTTTGAACTAATATTCACTTATTAGTGAGTCATACCATGCGTGTTCTTTTGTGTCTGGGTTACGTCACTCAGGAGCACCTCTATATACATATTGAGAAAATCAACAACAAATTCAGCCACCAAAATTGTTAAATTCAATATTATAAAATTATTTTATTATAATAGCTGAATAATTTTTCCTTAGTGTAATTTTTCTGCAGTTTTAATTTTATGCCTCAACATTAACATTGAGTATTACTTGATTTGGCCTGTATTTCCAACAAATAACTGTCAATATTTTATTTATTCTTTGTGGACTTAACAAAAACGACACCAAGGAGAAAGAGCCTGAGAACATTGTGTCACTTTATAAAAAAAAGAACTAAATGAAATTTCACTACATTTATCCATTCTTTGTGTGGCTTATGCCAGTGTAAAATGTATTATTTCTTAATTTAATTTTAAGAAGTTTATTATTGGATTCATTATTTTTGTTTTGTATTTTACAAAGTTGCTCTATGAGTTTATTAATTCTAAAGTCTTCTTGATATAATTTGTTGGGTTTCTATACATAATATAATATTATCTATCTGGTAGAGAGAATTTGATGTCATTTCTCATGTTGCTGTATGTTATTCATTCTTCTGGTTAATTGTTCTCACTGAGACTTATAATAATGTGCAAAATAGTCTATGGGAAGTTTCTTTGCCTTCTAATTTCAGAAAAGACCATTATTTTCTCACATTTATTAATAATATTAACTCTATTCTTGTCATAATTAGCAATTTATTTATTCCACTGGGTTAAATTTGTGTACACTACTTGTAGATCCTTATTTCTATGGTAAAATATGTGACATGCTTTTCTGTAGTTCATTAATGTTGCTGATTAAATTAATGTTTCCTTGGGCTATTCCATTTTTGCATTCCAGAAATAAACATTAAGAATCATGGTGTAGGAGTACTTTAATAGGCTGAGGTTGAATTATTTTTTTCTATGAATTAGTAGATAAGTTTTTATCTTTGTACATCAATGGTATTGTTCTATACTTATTGTTATATTTCTTATGCTGTAGTAAAAGTATAATATGATATCATAAATTAATAGAAGAAAAGATAAAATCTACATCTGGGAAATTATAAAATGCTAGTTAATGAAATTAACGAAAACACAAATAGAAACATATCCTGCTTTCCTGGTAGGAAAAGAAACATCAAATGCCTTTATGATCCAATGTAACATACAAATTCAATGTTATTCCTATGAACCTTCATGAGGCAGATCTCACAGACATCAAAAATGTTTATAAATTCATATGCAAGTATAAAATTTTTTCATAGTAATCTTGCAAATAAGCTTTAATACCTAAAATGTATAGTCTTAAAATATGCCTCAGTGATCTGTAGCTAAAATTGCATGTTTTAGCACAATATTAATCAGGAAATAATAAACAATAAGTGCCTAGAAATAAATTCAAATATTTGCTTCATTGACCTTGGTGAAGTTCCCGAAAACATAAAATATGAAAAGGAGAGATTTTTCAGTGAATGATATTAAGGAGCACAGGATGTATACTTGGAAATAAGTGAAATTTTCACTTTATGCCATATCATAAATAAAATATAAACTTAAGAGAGGTGAAGTAATTCAATATAGAGTTTTATCCTACAATGACATTGGAAGCAGCAGTGCATATAAGATCAAAACCCAAACTATCATAGAAAATAAAGAAGTCCAATGGTACTTTAGCAATGGGAAAGAAACCATATAAAATAGCACCAGAAAAGTGAAGACAATCTCTACAATACAGAAAACATTGTGACCCAGTCCTGTGATAAGGAGTTGAGTGAAAAAATGCAGAAGAAATCAACCAACTGTAGCTCTAGATAAAAATCAATTAGAAAGTTAACAAAGAGTCCAAACACACTTTTCTCCCAAATGATACACATATAAGACAACACTATAAAAATAATTCTGTTTAAAAATCTCTCAACGATCAAAGAAGGGCAAACTTTAACTACTAAAAGATATTATTTTGAACCTGTTAATATCACTACAATAAAAATGGACTACAGTAACAAGAATTGATGAATATTGAAATATATGGGACCCTTATGTACATGAAGCATAAACCCAAAAATAATCCCTTAATTATACTATTTGATGCATATTAACAGGAAAAAATAATATATCAATGAGGCTCCTAGAAATTTTATTCAAAGTACCCCAAATGACCATGAACTAAAAGATTTGGTAATTGTTGTATATGACTGTAACAATCATGTCCTATGTATTTAATTATGCTCTAACACACACACACACACACACACACACACACACACACAAACACACACAGGTGGGGGCGAGAGGGACTGGGAGAGAGTCAAAATACAAGATACAAGACTTATAAACTATGCAGAACATGTTTTGTATGATGAAGATGTCTATAAATAGTGACATGTATTGACATATAATTGTCAAAGTCTATAGAGCTAGAGGAAAACTGAACACCACTCAAACATGACTTATGACAAGACAAAGTTTGGAGTGAATTAAAAATGCTGAACCTAAAAAAATGGGGCTGAACTGGTTGAAAATGTTACAGAAGTGGCAATATTAGAGGCTAGACTCCCCAAGTATAATGGAAGTTATCAGCAGATGAAAGGCGAATAACTGTTCAGTAGAAAATTTGATGTCATCTTCATGAAAAGACATCAGTTGGAAAATATTATGATTATTGTGTGATTCTCTGTTCAAATCACTGATAATCTTTTGATACATGTGTCAACAAAAATAACGTTCTTTTATCTACTGCTCTATGACTACAACTTTAGCAGCCTCTCACCTCTCTTAATTAAATTAATCCAGTAAACGGTTTCAAAAAGTGCATTATATCCAACATGTAGAGAATTGAAATGCCAAATCTGGACAAGCAAGACTTATTAGAATTAAGTTTTCTAACAATAAATTTATTAAGTATACAAGATGTCAGAAAACTTGATTTCTTATATTCATTGTTCATTATATATTCATTCATTATATATCACTGGTTTACTCAGATCTTCTTTTGAATTAATGAATGCAGTTTGATTGTTTCTAGATGTTATTATTTTTTCAAGACCATCTTGGATTGCAATTTTGCCTGTCTTCACTCCTCGGCTGACTGCAGTTTGACTATATGGAATTAACACGCCTGCCAATTCCTGTCACCATGGGCTTGCGACAGAGTCATCATATAGAATGAAAGGCTGATTAAATTTGCTATGCCACTAATATTTTTTTGTATTTTTATAGTCAAGAATAAACAGTAGAAAGCAAAAAAAAAAGCTGTAAATTGTTAGCATCAAATTCTTGTATCGACTTTCAGAAGCTGTAGTTTAAAAAGGCAAGAGATTGGACCCCTCTCCACTACTAAGTGACAGCTTTGCATTCTGGGAATTGATTTGCTCCTGCACAGCAGAAGTGAGTTCTGTAGTATTGACAGCATAGTGATAGGTAAAAAAATTGTGTGTAATATGGTCATTTTTGTATTATTAAAATATATCACAATTGCAGGATCCTCTGTATCCTGTATCTATACTCCATAGTTTCTGGCTTCACCTTACAATGGTATAGCAAGCTCTTGTTCTACCTCCTGTACATGGTGATCCATCACTGCTTGACTTTTTACTCATCAAGTGAATGCCAGCAATTAGTAGAGAACCATTAATGATGACACAGTAAGAGAACGAAGTAAAGTCATTGATGCTAAATGGGCACTGGTGAGGTTTCTTGTATCTTATCATTGTGTGCAGTCTAAAAGATGAGGAGTCACTCAATGCAAAGGGTACAAAATGGTTATAGATTATATTTTTTCAGACTATCAAAGAATTAATTTTGGTGGGGTTTAGTGATAAACAGCTATATCAAAGTACATAAAAGAAGTATTACTGAAAAAAGGTCAGTGACTAAATGTTTTGTGGACCCCATGGAAAATTAAATATATAAAACTGGAAAGCAAACTTACTGGTTCCCTGATGAAAATATACCATTGAAAATATCTGGAGTGCATGGTAGTGCATTTTTATTTGTATGATTGTATCAATAATTCTCTTTTATTTGGTTTTCTTCTCTCACTTTATTTGTATCTCATGATTATGTTGATTTATTGTTCATGAACATTACAATAACAAAGTGTTAACTTATAAACACTATCATTGCCCTGTTATAATTCAGGTTCCCCCACATATGTGACAAAAATAAATGAAAAATGCATGTTCTTTGTCAAGCCTTAGAGTTGACAATATTAATGCTTTAGATATAATTATTGAAAGCACTAGCATAAATTAAACACCATTTCTTCATATTTAACCTTTAAGTGAATGTGATCTAGTTACATGAGCTGATTTTTGTCAGCGTCTTGTTCATTCTGGTTGGTGAGTGGTAGCCCTGGCTGCAATGTATAAGACTAAGTGCAAATGAAAGCTTATGAGTCCATGAACATAAAAGAGTAAGCTCCTTTGAGCCCACCACTCTCCAGTATGTAGTCCCAGAGTGAAAAACATAGTCAAGAGCTGGTTATAAACATTTCAGCAGCATCAAGGAGGAACGTGTCTCCTTTCTCTTTAAAACATGACTGGACAAAGTCCTTCTGTATTTCTTTTTCTACAAATTTAGGTCTGCCCTTGAGGAATGTTGTTACTCAGAATGTTGCAACTTTTATTATGTGTAGAATGTTCTTCTTTTGTAGTCATTGACACTTTATCCCAAAGTGATTTGAGTATAAACAAGAAAGTAGATAATGATAGTGATTTATTATAGTGAAAATAAGTCTATGTCTTAAATTCATCTAAAGGAAAATCGCTCCTAACAGGTAATACTCTTAGAAATGCTTATGAGCTGCATAGACTTTTTGTTGTCTTCTGAACTTTCTCAGAACTGCAGAAAAGTTCCATATTATTAATTCCTGAGAAAATAAACAGCGTAACACGATTTCCTCTTTTTGTTCTTTAAACAATTAGTAAAGACAATTAAGAACAGGCAGGATTAACTTATCTTTATTCACATATTAACTATTAATTTGTTAGTCTGTATAACTCATAACTTAAAATTATTAAAAATGTAAATATTTTAAAACACAGGTACAAATAGTTCATAAATGGACTTTATTAATTTAGTATCTAGTCGCTGTTTGTATCTTTGGTCAACTCATAAGATTGATTTCCTTTAGTACAATGGTGACAATCATATCAATGCTTTATTTAATTGGCATGAAATTGTTAAATATTTTTAGGTATGATGTGCCCTGATGTGTTAAACTATTTCAACAACAAACTAATGAAGGTATACAGTGATAACTCAGTGAATAGAAGTACTTCTAGAGGACCTCTGTTCAATTCCCAGCACACAGGTCAGTGGCACATAGCTGCCTAGAACTCCAGCTCCAGAAGGAGAAACAGTCTCTACTTGCTTCTCTGGGCACCTACACAATCATAACTATATATTACTTTACATATAAATATAAATAATAAATCTTTAAATTATGTATATCAGATTTTATATTAAATTCTCAATATATCAAGCAAAACAATGTTATATTTAGTATTTAGACTTAAGGGATATTAACTAATTTTTCAGGCTCATAATTTCTTATTTTTTTGTATCTAAATGATTGCTTCTCAGCTCTCCTTTCATGGCATCATAGGATATAAGTGAAGTATTTTCACATCTCTTATTTTAGAAGTCATATACTTACTGGCCACTGTGTTTCTTCCTCAAAATAGATAGAAACCCATTATAAGAAACCTTATTACACTTGAGCAAGCACTCTGAAGGCATTGTATTTCTTATCTAAGTTGATAATATTTTAATTTCCATGTGTATATTTGTAAGACGTTCTGCAAGTTACATGACAGATGAAGGTTAGTATAAAATATGATGCTTTCATTACATAAAAGAAGAAAAGAAATTAAGATTGCTTAAGTGCTTAAATGCTGGGCAAGCTTCTGTAGGTTTCTCCTCCCTGAGCAAGTGGAAAAGCAAGGATACACTGAAAGTTCCACTCTTATTTATTTTTAGATTCTTTATAAATAGGAATATTCCAAAATCTTATTTTATCCACAACACAGATTATGAAAGAATTGTCCCAGATATTCAACATTAGTGGGTGTTTCAGTGCTATTTCAGACACACACACACACTCACACACACACACACACACACACACATACACGCGCGCGCGCGCGCGCACGCACGCACGCACGCACGGACGCACACACACACACACACACACACACACACACACACACACACACACATATATATATATATATCAAAAACTCTGAGGAGTTTTCAAAGAAGGAGGATGCTAAAGAGAAAACAATAGAAGGAAAAAGGAAGCAGAGGGAAGGAAAGGGAGGTGGGAATGGGAAGAATAAGAAAAAGAGAAAGGAGACACGGAGGAAAGTTCAGAGTAAGAAAGTTCGATTATGTTAGCACTCTTTGATTTACACATCTACTGCTTCATTTCCTGTGCAATGCCTTTTCCCCCAGAGCACTGGATCAGTGTAAAAATCAACCTTTGGTTAAAAATTCCTAGTACAAATTTAACATGCAAGAAAATTAAAATTAAAAATTAGATCAATATCTTGTGTCTATATTAACATGAAGAAAAAATTCAAGTGAACATTGTACAGTACTTTGTCAACATGGTTTGCACCTCTGGATTCTGTATTTGAATGCTCATATTAGAAGATCATGAGTTTACATCTGGCCAAGTATGGCTGAAAAGCAAGATTCTCTCTTTAAAAATAAATGAAATAAAAAAAAATCTAATGACAACCATCTTTCTCAAACTTTGAAGCTGAACAACCCTCTTCCTACACTTCCCTTTTTTTCTCCTTTCAGACTACACACTTCTTAAAACTCTGTTTTCCTTTGAAAGACCAATTTATTTTTGTTCTACACCCCCATAAAAACACTTTTCTTTAGATTATGTTGGAAAGTGGGCCTTCTACATTTATCTTCTAATTAAATGAAAACATACTAGTCTTCAATTTTTAGTTTTCAAATTACTGATAGGAAGACAATATCCTTTTTAGTCCCTCACTGAAGGAGAGGTCCCGGGACCATTTTTCTCCCTCTCTCTGCCTCTACAACAATTTAGCCTTGACCTTGACTGACTCATTTAGAGAATAAACATAGCTGAACAGTGTTCTCATTGATGAAGAACAGGAGTCTGTGATAAAGTTTAAAAGGGATGAGAAGGGAGGAGAGTTGATGTGTTTTCTGCAGAATAATTATGATTAATAAAACCAGACCCTCTAACCTTGCCTGTGTTGCACTCTCTAGACAGAGTCAAAGGTAGTAGCTATGATCTTCATAGTGAATTTATTGTCTATTGACAGAAATGTAGCAGATGCTCTCAGCACTATTTCATTCCCATATGAGGAGATTCTTCCCTTATCCAATGGCACATTTTGAAAGGGAAAAATAAAAGAGGAATTAATGCTTTAATTTTGATGTACGTTTCAAGCTACTTAGTTGCAAAATGAGTCAAATGCTAAAGGCAGATCATGAATTGATGTTCACAAACACATAGCATACAGGGCTTATATTTAGTGTGTGTTTGTGTGTGTGTGTGTGTGTGTATGTGTGTGTGTGTATGGTGTGTGTGTGTGTATGTGTGTGTACATAGTTTTTATATGTGTGTGTATATGTTTGGCATGTGTGTATGTTTGAGTGTGTGTATATATGTATATTTGTGTGTATTTTTGTGTCTGTGTGAATATGCATGTACTCACTGGACAGAGTCAAAGTTCATAGCTATGAACATAATAAATTTATTGTCTATTGACAGAAACGTAGCACCATTTCATATGTGTGTGTGGTATTTGTACATGTTTGTATGTATACATGTGTCTAGTATGTGTTTGTGTGTGTCAGTGTATGTGTGCGTATGTGTGGTGTGTACGTGAGTATATGTGTGTATAAGTGTACTGTGTGTGCATATTTGTCTGTATATGTGTGATGTGTGTGTGTGTGTGTGTGTGTGTGTGTGTATGTGCATTTGATTTGAAAGTCAAAAAGCTATGATGGTAGGGAACTAAACTTTTGTAGTTATATTAGAGGATTTCTTTTGATCTCAGGAATAAAGGAAAATCAGATGAAGTTATAAGACTAGGAGAAGCAAAAAACCTGAACAGTAAATGTGTCCTCAGCCAGAGACCAATTTTCTGTGTTAAACTAGTTATACAAGCTACACAAGTTTATTTCATCTAGACATTAGAAAACTTTTCCTGAAAGTGCATCCTTAGTCTCAGGTGCAATTTATTGTACATTGCAAGTGTTTTCTCATCGTACTGTGGAGAGAATTAAATAGGAATGGCTATGCTTCCATGTCATTTTAATCACAAAAGAAAAGGTAGTTTGGGTTGAGCTATCGATTATTTGAAATTTGATGAATCTCACTCTTAGAAAAAACAGACTCTATTTGACCGAAGGATATATACAAGAGAGGGATTGATTTAAATTGGCCAGCATTCACAGTAGGTGACAGACACAGATGCATAGATAGTGGAGTAGATCTGGGAAGGCCATGAACTTCATGAAATGCCTTCAGGCAAGCTTCTGGGAGATAGTGAAAAAAAGATTGTGTCTTGTCATGGAGCTGAGGAAAATGCATAGATATATAGGATTAAGTCACCTGATGCAAAGACCCCCAAGTAATTTGAAGCTTCAATATGAGATGTAAGATTACATTTGAGAGTTGTATAAAAAGGTTGGAGAAGACATTAAATGTCTTTTTGAGAGTAATATTTTACCTTGTCCTTGTTTGCAATGATTAACTCTGGGAAAGTTTAAAGCAGTGAGTTGGATGTAGGGAGAGGTAGTGATTCCCTAATTGGTTCTTGATTGTTTCAATAAACAAGGTAGACATTAGTCAATAGGCGAAGGGAAAATGGTGGGCCTTCTAGTTTCCAGAGGGAAGAGAGGCAGAAGCAGAGCAAGCAGTGGAGCAGACGAAGCAGCAGACATACAGGTCAGGTCTCCGATAGTTTGTAGCCTCCACTGGGCTGAAGCTAAGGAGAATGGGGCAGAATGTTCTTTGCCCAGCCATTGAGTTATCTGGTAGTTTTAAAATATTAAGGTTGCCTGGTGTTTTCCATCTACAGCTACAAAGGTGGGCAGGAGAAAGGGCACAGTCTGATTGGTCGTTGGCAGCTTGTGGAGCTTGTCGGGAGAGGTTGAAGGAGCTCAGGCAGAGCTCTCGAGAAGGAGCACGTGTGTTTCTAAAATTACACGCTACAGTTGGAGTTGGAGCAAGTGGATTTTTGTTGTTGTTTTCTTTGTGGTTTTTGTTTGTTTGTTTGTTTTTTAAGACACCAAATATTTCTCAGTCATTTGCTCCTTAGTTTTTACAACTGAGCTACCGAGTTCATTTATCTATAGAATTAATTTCTAATAACCCACTGTCCAAAGGGGTTTTCAAATTTGCTTATTTCAATTTCCTTTCAGTTCCAGTTCCTTATAATTTAAAGTTAGGTTTAATGCTGTGTCTAGATAGAAGGTAGCAGAAATCTTCAAGATAGCTTCCCACACATTGTGGTGAGATTTGCATCATTGATCAATGGACTTTCCAACTCTGTATTCTACTGGGATGGCCACAGATGTTTGAAAGGTGTTCCCTGGGTGCCAGAGTAAAGTTTATGAGCGTTACTTTCTAGCATTTGCTTTTGCTAAATGAAGCCAACTGGTCCAGATATACGTTGCACCTTCTACTTCTTAGTCCCAGGCTTTGGTGAATAATTAAAATCACTTTTGTTTTACATCTCAGGGAACCATCTGTTCAAATCAGCTCTAACGTAAACAGCTCTTGCAATCTGTTTGAAAAACAAAATACCAACAAGTACATTCTCACTATTTTCATTTTTCTTGTGACTCCTTAACAGATTCCTTCTTTCTTCACTATTTGGGCTAAGGCTAACATAAAGAGCTAGCATCTCTCACCCTTGAGCTGCACATCTGTAGGATAATTTGGAATAGCAGAGTCCAAGAGGAATTTAAAGCAAATCCTAGTTAGACTGCTGTCTAAAGATTAGATGGCAATTACATGAAACAAGGCAGTATCAATTGGAGGATATTGAAGGAAGTAAATAATTTCATCTAAAATAGTTCAATATAATCACAATGGTTCAAAATACAAGCTAATAGGACTTGTTTCAGGTGAAGGTCATAGTTGCCAAATAACCTGAGTTCAATCACTATAACATGTGAAGGAAGTTGGCAACTGACTTCTAAATGTAAATTGTTATATGAATATTCCCCTCCTCTTCAACATTAACATGTGGCTATTAAATATGTTATATTAAATATTTAAATAAATATTAAATCTATATGTATATGTAACACATATATTAAAGTACATTTTACTTACAAAATTAGGGATCCCGTGACATGACTTAATAGGTGGAGGAGCGTCCAATGCACATCTGATAATGTGGGTTTAGTCCTGAGCACCTATGTATAAAAAGTCTATGTGGAAGAGCACCTCTCTAATCTCCACACTTTTCCAAGGAGAAGTGAAATTGGGAACACAAAATTAATCCCCATAAGCTACTGGATCAGTTATTAACTCCAGAACACACATCATAGCAGAAACATGACAAACCCCTACAACAATGTAGTCAAGAAATAAGTCCGCAGAGGTGGCTTCTAACCACCCCCCATGGTGCTTTCACAAGTACCTTAACATGCTTTCATTCTGTCTCTGCTCTCTCTCTCTCTCTCTCTCTCTCTCTCTCTCTCTCTCTCTCTCTCTTTCTCTCCCCTCTCAAATCCAACATGTACAAACATGAATAAAATTTCAAAAATCATTTTCAGTCTGAATTAGTTCTCCTGTTATAAAAATTATATGCACAAACATATGTCAGGCATGTGTAGTGGAAAGTTATTAGCATGCTCTTGTATTTATGTAATACATTTGCTCCAATATGATGTCTTCAGGCCTTTCTGTTGTGTATTTGGATAAGCAAATTTTTATTAGCTATGCTTTTAGGGCCTGGAGGTCCAGTAAAACTTCGACATGCAATAACCATAGACATCTATCCCCCAACCCCCACCATGTGAGTCAATAGTGAGTTTCTTTTCCCTTGTGAAAGGCAATACAAATACTCAAAACCGTTTACATCGAGAAGGAAGAGAATGTTTCCTAGTGAGAATCCAGTGTTCACTAGAGGCTATTGTTAAACCCTGCACTTGTACATTTAATAATTGCCTTGATATTAAGGTCTTGAGGGACAATCTAAGGTATAACCAATGTTTTGAAAGATGGTGTAGCAGGTAAAAAATATTGCTAAATATTAACAAAAATCATTGACATATAGAAAACATTTATGTTATTAGGTTCACCACAGGAAAAAAACCTGTTATTCTCATCTCTCAATTGAACATTCATAGCTCTCATGAAGGTAAGTTAATTGAATTCATTCAGAATCAATACTAAAGTCTCTGGAAACACATGACCATCCAGCCTGCCATACATATCTGTAAACAGCAAGAGATTCTGCCTCTGACATAGTGGAATGCAAGGACGGACACTTGCAGTTATCCTCTGATCTCCTCACATGTACTTTGTGCTTGTACTTCATAGTCACAGACATGAAGACACGCAAACATACTCAAATTCACACACGCATGACACACACAGAGAGACAGAGGAAGAGTGAAAGATAAGGAGAGAGAGAAAGGTAGAGAAAGAACAAGACTGATATAGAGACAGAGACAGGAACAGAGACAGAGAGAACCAAGAAAGACAGGACTGTAGCTACACAGAGCAGGACTAAGTTATCCTAACTTATAGCTAATATGGACCTATAGGGTACTGTGGCCTTGAACATATAATTTCAGGAAATGTAATGAAAGCATATATTGCAGAATATAGCAATCATAGAGAAACAGTCCAATTCCTAGTTCCAAGACTCTTTGTTTGCAAACTGTTGTATCCTCTGCTACTTTACTCTGTGCACATATCTCCTTTGTTTATCAATAATTGGTCTGAGTATATTCACTAGGACAGATTTCTTCATTTTTGGTATGTTTCATGTTTTAAATATTTCTTGCTTTAAAAACTGTGCAAAAGTAAAATTGAAGCAATGCAGAGAAATAAAATTATATGAATAGGGGGTTGGGGATTTAGTTCAGTGGTAGAGTGCTTGCCTAGGAAGCGCAAGGCCCTGGGTTCGGTCCCCAGCTCCGAAAAAAAGAACCAAAAAAAATTATATGAATAAATTACCAAAGAAGAACAGTAAATTCTATGGTGCTTACCCTTTTTTCTTCTTCTACTTATTTGTCCAAGTTGGATCCTTTGGTCTCCGGGTTAATTTTATAGTTTGTGTTGGAACCCTCCAAAAGTCTTCCAGATTGACAAGGTATAATAGTGATAAGACCTGTGATTCCCATTGCTTATGATTCATTTCGGCAAAAATATTCAATAGGAGAGAAATCTCCTATTTATGAAAATATGTGACAGATCTGAAATGAGCAAATAAAGATGAATAATTGAAGATATTATGTTTCGTCTGACAAGCCGCAAATGATGAGTGTCAGAGCCTCCTCTGATCAATATATTGATAACATGTCATACCTATATAAGTTTTGTAGGTTTGAAAGTAATAATGAAAAATGTAGTTTTTAAATTTAGCTAAAAAATAACATCCACATAGAAGAGAAAACTGATAATATTTATTGACTGCTATTAAGTGAAAACTGTGTTTCTGAATTTTTAGTTTTATAAAATTAATACCTTAAAAAGAAACTATTATAAATAAATAAAACTTCTGTACAAAAATTATTGTGAAGGAGTGATTTTTTTAAAAATTTGTCTTAGTTGGAACTTCTGATAAAGAGATATATGAATGACTTAAATTGCCTATTATCTTGTTCAAATAAAGGATATTTTCTCTTACTCTGATGGCCACTACTGTTATTTTATTATTTTGCTACTACTTGTTCATCTTGCATCTAAAAAATACATTTTTTAGTCATCAATACAATCTGTTTATGTAAATGCAGTATACAAGCAACACACAGGACTATCGAGCATTAAAATGTGACTAGGCTGTCTAAACAGCTAAATGTTTATTTTCATTTAATTTTAACTGAATTCAACTTAAAGCGCACATATGGCTAGTGTCTACCTCTTTGGAAATTCGAGCTCTAAAGTAGAAATTTCAATTTCTACACAGGCAGCATTGCTAAAGTGATAACTTAAACTTTAGCATCGGCATGGAGGGTAAAAGAGAGTTAATCTTTCCGCCAGAGTTGGCCTTCTCTATACCAAGGATTAATTGATGCATTTTGAAATAAGGAATGACAAGTTTCCCTTTTATGTGTAGATTTAGAGTGAAGAACTTAACTGCCTAGGGAGGGTGTTGAATTTTCTTACTGTGACAAATTAATAACATGTTTTGAAGATGATTTAAAGGAGTAGGATTGACAGGCACTGTTTGAGGAAAAGAATCATGTAACTCTGCCCATTATTTCGGAATGTAGGATGGTGAGATTTATGGATAGACTCTTGGCATTTGCCCTTAGAGATGATCCTATCCCCCAGCAGTTAGACAAGCTATTTTGCCCACTCATCTTATACTCTCCTGATAGGGCATAATTAACATCTCCTGGGATGGAGGAGAGTTTTTTAAGAGCATGCTTGGAGGAATTTAAAGAACATGTTCTCATTTTCTTTCTGTCCTCGGACAAGTTGTTCTTAGAAAAGAGGAACATAAATTGTGGAGAGAAATGCAATGCCCTTGTTCCCTATGCTCTACTTAGGCTGTGTGTAAGTCTGCTCCCTGCTCTCTTTCATGCCTGCATCTCTCCATATGTTGGTGAGGGAACTCACCCAATAGTTACTTAAAGACACTGCATCCCTCCGCAGTTGATGACCTTTCAACTTACCAAGTTCTTAAGGTAACTTATTAAAAGTATTATTAGTGCTCACTGAAATGTACTCAGGAGTTAAATAACTACAATTCTATGTCTATGTGCCTTTCTTCTTTGCCTGCCTGCCTGCCTTCCTTCCTTCCTTCCTTCCTTCCTTCCTTCCTTCCTTTCTTCCTTTCTTCTTTCTTTCTTTCTTTCTTTTTTCCTATAACCACTGCAAGCTTCCAGATTAGCACACTGGATTAATGTTGACTGGGTTATATTATATCCAGTCCTTAAATTACAGTGCTTTGCTCTCTGTGTCCCAACATTTTAATGCAAATACAGGAAACAACATAAGTGAAACAATTTCTACATTGGACACATTTTCAAAATCAATAGCACTTCAATTGCCTAGCAGATTCTTTAAACATTAATGAAGAATGGATTAGTTGCTACAGTGGAGAAATTAAGCCTTTATCAACAGTAACTTCAGGGTCTTTGCAATATTTCTTAGAAATGTTTTATCTTCTTTAACATTGCCTGGTTCTTCATTGTTCCACATTTTAAAGCGAGGCATAATGTCAAAGGAAAAAAAAACATGCCTTTTCATTACCGGATACTTTTATTAAATACAGTGGAAATTTGCAGACATTTCCTTGGACACTTCCATTCAATAGAGATTATTTGCAAGGAAATTAAATTGCATGTTGAATGAAAGGAAGGTCAGTGACAGTCTGTCTCACTGATTTAATCTGCCATTGTCCTAAGAGTACTTAAACTTTGCCCACAAATACAGTGAACATGAAAGCACTGTACACAGTGAGGCAATTCTATAGAGAGCCATGTCTGGATACACAACCTTAAATATACAACCTTAAATGAGTTTAGTATTGTAAACAAAAGTAGCGCAAGCCTCTGGCAGGACTGTAATACTCTGATTTAAATTTTGGACATATATATATATATATATATATATATATATATATATATATAATCTTTGTCTCTCCATTTGTCTCTCTGTGTCTCTGTCTCTCCATTTGTATCTCTCTCTCTCTGCCTCTTCGTTTCCTTCTGTCTGTCTCTATCTCTTTCTGTCTGTCTTTTTCTCTCTATCTACCCCTTGTTCTTTCAAACAAACACATGCACACACACACATACACACACTTACACACACACACACACACACACACACACACACACACACACACACACACATCTTTTGACCTAATGTAAAATAGAGAGAATGTAAATGACAGATATATTGAAAGTGGGATCATATTGAAGAAGTTATTCTAAAATTTTCTTCATCTTTTAGTAATGCAATGATTCTCTTGCAGCATAATAAACATACTATCTATACCTGGATTCTAGGTTGGACATGGCAGCTTTAGACCCACTAACCTGGAATTTCTATTCTATTCAAATTTTATTATTTTATTCTTTTTTCTTTTATTTGATTTTTATTGGATATTTCTTTATTTACATTTCAAATGTTACTCCCTTTCCTGGTTTCCTGTCCATAAGCCTCCTAAGAGCTCCCCCTCCTCTTCTTCTATAAGGGTGTTCCCCTCCCCATCCACCCACACTTAATGCTCCCCCCAAGATAATCCCCTGCACAGGGGTCCAACCTTGGCAGGACCAAGGGTTTCTCCTTTTTTTGGTGCCCAGGAAGGCCATCCTCTGCTACATATGCAGTTGGAGCCATGGGTCAGGCTTTGGGTAGTGGTCTAGTCCCTGGAAGCTCTGGTTGGATGGCATTGTTGTTCTTATGGGGATGAAAGCCCCTTCAGTTCTTTCAATCTTTCCTCTAATTCACCCAAAGGATGTCCTGTTCTCAGTTCAGTGGTTTGCTGCTAGCATTTGCCTCTGTATTTGGCATGTTCTGGCTGTGTCTCTCAGGAGAGGTCTATATCAGTTTCCTGTCAGCATGCTATTCTTAGCTTCATCAATCTTACCTAGTTTTGGTGACTTTTTGTATATGGGGCAGGCTCTGAATGGTTGTTGCTTCAGTCTCTGCTCTAGACTTTGTCTCCCTATCCCCTCCTATGGATATTTTTGTTCCTCCTTTTAAGAAGGAGTGAAGCATCCACATTCTAGTCACCCTTCTTGAACTTCATGTGGTCCGTGGATTGCATCTTGGGTAATTCAAGTTTTTGGGACAATATCCACTTATCGGTGAGTGCATACAATCCGTGTTTTCTGTGATTGGGTTATCTCACTCAGGATGATATTTTCTACTTAATTCCATATCACTATGAATTTCATGAAGTCATTTTTTATAGCTGAGTAGTATTCCATCGTGTAAACGAACCACATTTTCCATTCCTCTGCTGAAGGTCATCTGGGTTCTTTCCAGCTTCTGGCTATTATAAATAAGGATGCTATAAACATAGTGGAGCATGTGTCTTTGTTGTATGTTGAAGCATCTTTTGGGTATATCCCCAGGAGAAGTATATCTGGGTCCTTAGGTGGTGTGATGTCCAAATTTCTGAGGAACCTCTTGACTGATTTCCAGAGTGGTTGTACCAGATTGCAATCCCACCAAAAATGGAGGACTGTTCCTCTTTCTCCACATTTTTTCCAACGTCTGCTGTTACCTGAGTTTTTTATCTTAGCCATTCTGACTGGTGTGAGGTAGAATCTCAGGGTTGTTTTGATTTGCATTTCCCTGATGACTAACGATGTTGAACATTTCTTTAGGTGGTTCTAAGCCATTCAACATTCCTCAGCTGAGAATCCATTTTTAAATCTGTACCACATTTTTAAAGGGTTATTCGGCTCTCTGGAGTCTAACTTCTTGAGTTCTTTGTATATTTTGGATATTAGCCCTGTGTTGGGTATAGGATTGGTAAAGGTCTTTTCTCCATCTGTTGGTTGCCATTTTGTCCTAATGACAGTGTCCTTTGACTTACAGAAGCTTTGCAGTTTTATGAGGTCCTATTTGTCGATTCTTGATCTTAGAGCATAAGACATTGGGGTTTTGTTCAGGAAATTTTCCCCAGTGTCCATGTGTTTCCCACTTTTTCTTCTATTAGTTTGAGTGTATCTGGTTTGAGGTGGCTGTCCTTGATCAACTTGGACTTAAGCTTTGTATGGGGTGATAAGAATGGATCAATTTTCATTCTTCTACATCCTGACCTCCAGTTGAAGCATCACCATTTGTTAAAAATGCCATCTCTCTTCCATTGGATGGTTTTAGCTCCTTTGTCAAAGATCAAGTGACCATATGTGTGGATTGTTTTCTGGGTCTTCGATTCTATTCCACTGATCTATCTGCCTATCTCTGTACCAATACCACACAGTTTTTATCACTATTGCTCTGTAATACTGCTTCAGGTCAGGGATGGTTATTCTCCCAGAAGTTCTTTTATTGTTGAGTACAGTTTTCCCTATCCTGGGTTTTTTATTGTTCCAAATGAATTTGCAAATTGCTCTTTCTATCTCTATGAAGAATTGAGTTGGAATTTTGATGGGGATTGTATTGAATCTGTAGATTGCTTTTGGCAAAACAGTCATTGTTAATATATTAATCCTGCCAATCCATGAGCATGGGAGGTCTTTCCATCTTCTGAGCTTTTCTTTAATTTCCTTCTTCAGAGACTTAAAGCTCTTGTCATACAGATCTTTCACTTGCCTGGTTATAGTCACACCAAGGTATTTCATATTATTTGGGACTATTGTGAAGGGATTTTTTTATTTACATTTCAAATCTTATTCCCTTTTCCAGTTTCCCAGACATAAACCCCCTATCCTATCCACCTCCCCTTATTCTATAAAGGTGTTCCCCTCCACCTCTACCCCACTTCTCACCCTCCTCACAATTCTCCTATATTGGAGTTTCAAGTTTGGCAGGGCTAAGGGCTTCTCTTTCCATTGGTGCCGAACAAGGCCATCCTCTGTTACATATTCAGCTGCAGTCATTCATCAGTCCATGTACAGTCTTTTGGTAGTAGTTTAGTCCCTGGGAACTCTGGTTGGTTTGCATTTTTCTTATGGGGTTGCAAGCCCCTTCAGCTATTTCAATCCTTTCTCTAATACCTCCAACAAGGTTTCCCATTCTCAGTTGAATGGTTTGTTGCTAGCATTCGCCTCTGTATTTGACATGCTCTGGCTGTGTCTCTCAGGAGATATTAATATCCGGTTATGTCAGCATGCACTTTCTCAGCTTCATCAATCTTATCTAGTTTTCATGGCTGTATAGATATGGGGCACATGTCGGGCAGACTGTGAATGGCCGTTCCTTCAATCTCTGCTCCATATTTTGCCTCCATATCCCCTTCTATGAATATTTTTTCCACCTTTTAAGAAGGAGTGATGTATGTATACTTTGGTTATCCTTCTTTTTGAGCTACATATGGTCTGTGGATTGTATCTTGGGCTTCTCAGCCTTTTGGCAAAGATCAAGTGTAGTATCAAATTATATTAAAATGTTTCTTCTGCACATGTGTCATCATTTTTTTCTTGCCATTATTTATTAAATGACATACTGTTACACATAGCATTTACATTACACTTGTTTTTATAAGTAACCTGAAAATAGTTTAAAGATTTCACAAGAATATGTATTAGGTATGTGAAAATGTTATATAATGTTCTACAGAGACTTAAATTATCTTAGCTGTTGTCAACAGATAGTACAGGAGTCAGCCCTACATGGATGTTGAGTGGTAGTGCCATAATTATATTAATTTATGCAAACTAGATCCCACAGTGATCAAGCAGTGCATTGACTGGTTCATTCCAGAGGAAAGCATCATGAGAAAGTTAAGACAGCATGAAGTTTATTGGCTTAGGTGTTCGAAGGATGTCAATAACATTTCTAGAAAGTCTAAGGCATAGAAAGGATCATTGTTGGAAGGAGCAGCAGACATTGTACACCTTACCATCTCTGGCCAACTCAGGGAAGATTGTGTTCAATATTCCAAACAGAGCAGGGATGGCTACTCTCAGTCTTCCATGAAATAGTGATAAGTACTTCCTTTATATTAGAACAGATTAGAGGTAAACATCAATTACAATACAATGCTTGAATACAGTAAGAAGCCAATTTAAATAAATAAATATATTTCACTCCATTTCCAATACATGGGAAACACAGAATAATTTTAAATCAGTTGGAATTATTTGTAAAGTCTATCTGCCAGCAATTAAAGTCATCTCTCTCTTAATTTCAATGGAAACAATGAATTGGGGGAGAGATGCTCTAATCAAAATTTTCCAATAATATTACCGTCTACTTTCTTCTGAAATATTTCACCAAATTTTAAAATAAGAATTAAGCCTATTAATGCTTTTATTTAAAGATGTCATGTTAAAATTTTGTCATCAGAAAGGAGAGCAAAATTCTAAACCTATTAATCACAGGTATATAGCTGATAATATAAATTTGTATATATTAACTTTTAACATGGTTCTTTAAACCTATCTTTAGATTTATTCTAATTACAAAAAAATCAATGTGATGTGTGTGTGTGTGTGTGTGTGTGTTTGTGTGTGTGTAAACCCATTGTCAATTTTAATTCTCTAAGGAAACATCTACTTTAATATCATACAATTTTTCTTAAGTAATGATGGTAATATTCTGTTAGATACAAACTGTAAGCATTTTACCACATAATTTTATATTACAATACTGTACACGATATACCATAATATATTAGTGTTCGATAAAACTCACTAATCTAGAAGTTTGCACATATCTCAATGAGGTGCCTTTATTTAATAGCAGGAGTTTTTATGTTCACTGCAAAGTACTACAGTAATAACCAGTAAGTATAAAATTATACAAGATGAGTATTAAGATACACTATCAAAAAGCAACCTACCATCTATTCTGTAGGCATACTCTTAGATCCACCAAAGAATGCTACACAGGGATCAGGTCTACATTTGAAAGAAGATCAGAGCATTTTGAATTAATTAAAGACAACACAGTTCTCATTTATTTTTAAACAATAAGTAATTTGAAAGTGAACTGTCTTCTTTAAAAGACAAACTTACATTTAAAAAAAGGTATTTAGTATAAAAGAAAAGAAAGCAACTTTTTTAGTCTTGTCATTGAAAGGCAATTTTTAGTTTAAAGATTATAAGTGAGTCAAGCAGACAGAGCACATCTGTGAACACATCTGTCTCTCACTCAATTTATATGTAAATATTGCTGCTGTCTCTCATTTTGTTGTGTGTAGTTTGTCTTCTCACAGTCCAACAGAAGTTGTGACACAATAATACATATTTTATTGGTTTTAATTTAGAATTATTTTAACTAAGGCAAACAAAAGGAGAGAAAAAGCAGCTTTTAAATAAAATATTTTATACTTAACATAAAGAATACTAGAAAGGACTGGCTTATTATTCTTACCTTTCACACACTTCTACACTATTTTGTGGTGGTACAAGTCACTACCTTTTTCTCAGATTGTTAAAATGACCATTGACAAAATATAATTCCCATTGACATAAATTATGAGTTACGAAAGTGATTGAACTATTGGTGTCCTAGTTTTCTCTGGGAGTACCTCATAGTCTCCGGGAGTCTTTTATCCTGAAGAAAATCTAGCTTTTGGAAAATATTGCATTTCAGCATGAATTAAAATATCTTGAAAAGGTAGGTCAGATCATGTGAGTGATAGTTTTCTTTCTCATTAGTCAATCTCTACCTAACAATATTTAAACTGAATTTATACCAACATCAACACTTTCCAACGTTTTTATTCATACCATCCGCTACCTCTAAAATAGGCTTTATGTATACCTTGTGTACCAACAGCCTTGTTTATACTTTAATTTTTATGTCTTTGCTGTTACTTTTTCCAAGTTTGAGTACCCTGATTTTGCCTCAGTAAAATTCTAGTACAAATCCCATGTCCTCCAGTAACTAACTAAAGTATCTAAGTGAATTATAAAGGTATCAATCATTTTATAATACTCCCTGTCAGTGGATATGTAACAAGTAGAATATATTTTTAAAGTTCTTTATTATTTCATTTTGTTATCAATATCATATACTTTTCATTAAGTGGAGTTACATTTAGCTCAACTTATTGTTTATCAGTTATTAGCTGGATAGTTTTATTTCAGTTTGACACAAGATAGTGTTATCTGATAGGAGAGAACTTTATTTAAGAAACTGTTTTCATACGAGTGTGCTAGAGACCATTTTCTTAATAAGTGATTGATGGGGGAGGACCCAGTCCATTTTGGATGGGGCCACACCTGAACTGATACCCTTGTGTTCTATAACCAATCTGAGTAGGCCACGATGAGCAAGCCAGTAAGCAGCATCCTTCCTAGTATCTGCATGAGCTTCTAACTCTAGGTTCCTTCTTATCCTGAGGGACTACGATCCAGAAGTGTGCACAAAATAAACTCTTTTCTCCCCTGCTTGATTTTTGGCCATGGTGATTCATCACAGCAATAGAAATTCAAAGTTAGACAAGGTTATCACCACTTTTTTAAAAAAATGTTTACATACGATTTTAAATTTTTATCTTTTATTGGGGGTGTTTTGCCTAAATGTATGTGTGTGCAACAGTGGAATTGAGTTACACACAATTGAGAGCCACCATTGGGTGCTGGGAATTGAACCTTAAACTCTGGAAGATTAGCCAGAGCCATCTCCCAGCCTCATTGCTTATTTTTATGTGTTTCAGATACCTTATCCATGTTACTATAGTTGGTAGTATTATTGTGATTGCCAATGACTTATTATAAGCAGAATGATTAATAAGCATCCCATTCAGAGAGAATTGGCAGTGACCTCATAGTTACCAACACTACCACTGCATACTCTTAATGGAATATAATATTTAAAATATAAAGTTCAACTATGGTCATATATTTCTGACAATTAAATAATGAATGTATTTTTGGTACAAATATATTTTAAATTATAGTTAACTTTGCTATCCTCTTCTGCTTGATTCTATCCTCTAACCTACCTGAAAAACATTCAGTATCTAAATGTATCCAAATGCATTTCTCGATTATTTTTGTGCATTGTAAAAATTTCACTGTTAATTTCATCACAAATTTCTTGAGCATTCTTTTTCAGGAAAATATTAACTAGACACCCTGAGTTGTCAAAGGATAAGTGTTCTTTGGAAAGACATGAACAGTTTATCTTTTTTATTACTATTTTATTTATAATAAGAATTCCCTCCATTCCAGCCACCCCCACCCCTTTCAGCTTCCTAGTCCCACATTTTCTCATCTCACTCTCCACCCCCTTGCTTCTGAGAGGGTGCTTCCCCTTCCCTGGGACCTCCCACTGAAGCCAGACCAGGCAGTCCTCTGCTATATATGTACTCTGGGCCTCGGACCAGCCCTTGTATGCTGTCTGGCTGGTGGCTCTATCTCTGAAACTTCCTAGAGGCCCGGGTTAGTTTAGAATGCTGGTTCTCCTATGGGGTCAGCCTCACCCACAGCTCCTTCAATCCTTCCCTTAATTCCTCCATAGTGGTCCCCGACTTCAGTCTAATTCTTGGGAGTAAGTACTCTTCTGTCTCAGGCAGCTGCGGGTAGGGCTTCTCAGAGAACAGCCATGCCAGGTTCCAGTCTGTAAGGACCTCATAGCATCAGTAAAAGAGTCAGGCCTTGGTGCCTTCCCCACCCCTCCATGAGATGAATCTTAAGTTGGACTGATTCCTGAACAGGCTCCAGGCTCTTCTCCATTTTTGTCCCTACAGTTGACTCTTCTCCATTTTTGTCCACACAGTTCAATTAGACACGAATAATTATGGGTCAGAAATTTTGACTGTGGGTTGGTCTCACACTATTCCTCCACTTAGAGCCCTGTCCGTCTACTGGTGGAGGACTCTTCGACTTCCCTCTCCCTACTCTTGGGCATTTTAAATATGGTCAACCCCACTGAGTCCTGGAAGTCTTTCACATTCCAGGTTTCTGGGACTTTCTAGAGGGTCCCCTCACCTCCTACCCCAAGAAGCTGCATATTTCCATTCATTCTTCTAGCACACTGGGGTTCTCTCCTGTCCCCTCCCCCACACACAAACCACATCCTTTCCTTTATTCCCCTCCTCACCTCTCCTCTCCAACCCAGGTCATTCTATCCCCCTGAAGCCTCCCTTTATTATATTGTTCCCCTTTCTAAGTGAGATTGAAGCATGCTCACTTGGGCCTTCCTTCTTGTTCAACTTCTTATGGTCTGTAGGCTATTTCCTGGGTATTTGGCACTTTTAGAATAACATCCACTTACCAGTGAGTACATACCATGAATTTCCTTTTGGGTCTGGTTTACCTCACTCAAGATGATATTTTCTAGTTCCATCCATTTGCCTGCAAAATTCATTTTTAATAGCTGAATATTATTCCATTGTCTAAATGAACCACATTTTCTGTATCCATTCTTCTGTTGAGGGACTTATGGGTTGTTTCCAGCTTCTGACTATTACAAATAAGGCTGCTATGAACATAGTTGAGCATATGTCCTTGCGGTATGGTGGGGCATATTTTTGGGTATATGCCCAAGAGATATATAGCTGGCTCTTTAGGTAGAACTATTTGTGGGAATGAAATCTATGTACTTGGAGTTTCTTTGGCTAAGATTATGGCTTAATCAGTAAACTTGTTATCACACAAACACATGAAAACCTGAGTTTGAATCCACAGTCCTGGTATAAAAGTCAGACAAAGGGAGGCATTCAACTCTAACTCCAGTGTTGAATGCGGTGGAGAAAGACATGATCTCAAGAATGGATTTCAACCCTGAAAAATATGATGAAAAACAATAAAGAGAGACTATCTCAACCTGAGGCTTTCAGACATACCCACGGAAGAGCATTCACACGTGACCTTCAAAGAAATATACTGAAAAAATAAAACATCTTTTTGATTACTATAAAATTTTATTCATGGATAATTTTACTTCATTTTATTTTATTTATTTATAAACGAATAAATTTATTTCATAATTTTATGTGCGTGTGTGTCAATTCTCCAAGTTTTCCCCTCAACTAAATTAGTAAAACTAATTAACAGTGTTTATCATTAATCTTGTTTTTGTTCTATAAAATATATGGAACGTTGCCTTAATTCAGACTTGAAGAATGTTCTAGAACTTATCTGGAACAACTGTATAAATGTGAATACTAAGTATAATATATTTCATTCATTTTTAAATATGTATATATATACATATATAATTATACATATGAAAAGTATGTTTATAAAATGTAGACTATATGTTGTTTGTGTGACAAATGGACCATGCCAAAAATGGAATCTGATGTAACTATTCTCAGTACTTCCTTTCAAGGTTTTACTCATTCCCCTCTTAGAGAAAAAGACAATTACCTTCTTACAATGTCACATCGAGTTTAAGTTCAGCTCTAATGCCATGTTGGCATTTCTATCTATCCCTGTTTTTAAAATAAAAAATAAAGCATATAAGAAAGTTTTAGGCAGCTTATGTTGGTCATGCTGTAAGCATGTACCAACACAATGGCTGACTTGGGTGGATCATTAAATTACTCACACATTTTTCAATTTTCTGAAAAGTAAGGAACTCACATTCCTTTGCACTCTCCTGTCATTATCAGGTACTTCAACCCTAAAAGAGTGCATTTGCTGAATAAAACATCCGATCATCTGTGTTCTATACACAAAGACCTTAAGAAAGTTATTTGGTGGAAAATGCCCTAAATTAATTCAGGAACTCTAGTATGAAGGAAAGATGTGATCAAGGAATGAAACTATACTTGAATGGTGGTTCTAAAGCTTCCTAGGCTTTTCCATTTATGCGCCATATAAGATTTTACTACAATGTTGGAAATTAAACCACATTAAAGCAATCAAAGCTTTCTCAGCCTTAACTCTGTAATAATGATGATTGAGGCTTAAAGGTACATCTGGTTTTCATTAAGACTAGGGCTTTAAAATTATTTAGAGTAAAATTAAAAGAAAAAAACTTTAAAAATTGTTTGCATTTTAGAATATTAATATAGGAAGCGACCATGTGGGAAGGGGTGTACTTTGAATCCGTAGCACTTTTTTTCTCCCCTTTTAATTGTGCCCCTTTGAACACAACAATGTCAAAAACGATGGAAGTTTGGCAAACCTGTTTATATGAATCCAATATTCCCCAAATTTATTTCCCATATGCTAGCACATTTCTGCCTTATTTTGCTCCTGGCTCTTCAAGAAGCAAAATCACATAAAGCCTTTCTCCCCACCTCCATCCCACTGCTCTTTCTTCATTCACTTGAATTTAATGCTTGAAAGCAGCTTATGCCTGTTACTTCACAAATGGACCAGTATAGAATCTAGGTTCTACAAAGGAATAATGCGATTCCTCTTTCCTGAACAACGGACAGAAATGAAAAATTTCCAGACTAAAAATAATCGTAACTTATTTTAGATAATGAAGATACCACAAGGTGCACCAGATTAACCACCTTTGCTTAAGTGTGGCACCAATCGCAATGAAAGAAAAAGATTTATGAGGATTGTACTAATCTCATTTAGATTGGAGATAGTCAGCTGACATCATCACTTTCTGAGTCAGTAGTCATAGCAAGGTCATTGACATTTGTTATGAGATTTTACTCCATTGCATGATTCAGAATACATCTACAAATGCAGTAAAGACTCTATGCGTTTTTCAAGATGACAAACTTCACAAACCAGGCAGATTACACTTAGTCCCAGATAGAGAATCAGGATGACGATAAGTTTTACACCTTGTTTAGTCACCATTGGGCTGGATTATTTTAAAGTTGCAATGTATCAAAGATATTTTATTCTTTTCATAGTATTTGTTTTGTCCAATTTATTTCACAAGATACTTTGTGTTTTTAACCATATTCTCTGTTCTTTATTTTAAAAAACATACTTGGCCATGTGACATTCCTTTCAAGAGAAATGCCCTTTCTCTTCCTCTTCTGAATATATTTCTAGCATTTCTGATTTCCTGGTTCTTTCCTATTGGTCTCTGAACTCGCCTTACCCTACCCCTCTCCCCAATGCATCCTGCCACTCTCCTGTCTCTCCCTACATAATGTAAATCTGAACTTGTACACATACAACTAGTCCATATTTTAATCTTTCCTGTATGAGCAGGGACACCTATCAACTGAATAGCTGATCACGTGTATTGATGGAAAGTCTCAATGTTTCCCTTTCTTTCTCTGATAGTGAGACATTGTGGGAAGCTTAGTAAATCAGAGGCATTTTCCCATATTTGTACTTTCCTGCAAAAATTCCAAAATGAACCAGTAACAATCTTTATGTACTAACACTCTGAGAAATAAGAAAGGAATTCCTTTACAGATTAAGATCAAAATCTGTGCCATCACTGAAAGGAAACTGGCATGAATTCAAGTCAGTTCCCTGCTTAGAATTCCTACCAGCTTTTTAGACTCCTTCTCTCCTCATGCACAGACATGCTTAAAATATGCCAGAGTATGAAATTCCAACCGCTTCTTTAGAATTATACATTTACACAACATTTTGACCTTTTAACAAGTCAGTTTCTGATACAATATTTACTTAATTCTTGAGTAACATATGAACATTTTCTTTCACTGCCTCTCTTTCAGAGTTTTTCTATGAAGACAATGTGCAAACTTCTGTTAAGTTTCATCAACCAACTATGCTGAAAAATTTAAATAGAAAGTTACATGTTTGCTTTTTGTCTAATATTATCAAAAACCTTTGCGAAAACTAGGAAATCAAGTTGCTAAAAATATTTCTAATTTCATAAACACTGCAAAGTTAAAATTGCAAAAATACATTGAGAAACTTTTTAGCTTTTCTCATCATATTTAATAGGACTTTCCCTTTTCGAAATTCATAATTTCTACATGTATATTCATATTTCTCAAGTTTTACATTTGATATACCATTAAAATTATGAAAACCAAAATACGCCATTATAGGATACAGGAAAGCAATATTAACTACATTTTTTTTTTGCTGTCTTATTTACTTGTCCATAGTAAGGACTGAACCCTCAGACCTCACATATGCTACCTAAGTGCTTGACTACGGAACTACACTTTTTTTTAACTTTGCTTTTTTGTTTGCTTTGCTTTGATTTTGTTTTTGCACTTTCAAGCAAGATTGTATTGATTCTCTCCATCTTAAATATAAATCAAAATTTAGGAATTTTCTGCAGCAGAAAAACTATGAATGGGCAAAGAGGGAAATAATTGCAGCAATCGGACCCTTCCCGCCCTTGGGATGTGTTCCACTTTTAAGTGCTTTGACAAAGTGTCTGGAATTACAATGATTTAAAGCAGAGATGGATTTATTTATTACATACTTTTCTATATAATGAAACTAATATTAAGTGCTGTCAAATATAGAGTAAATAGTGAATGCATTTGAGTTATCTCTGATATGATATGAGGAATCTCTGAATTGTAGTTTGAGATGAAAGTATTGCTTTAAGTCATTTATTGTGACAGAAAATACTTTTCCTTCACATATATATTTTATAAAATGAAAAGTTATCTTAAAGGTCAAAGGAAGGTGGCTGGCATCAGAAGAAAAAAACTGGAGTTAGGTCAGATAGAGAAGAGGAGCGTATGTGCTTCTGTTTCCACATACAAGAATCACTTTCATACATGCATGTTGTCATAGCCTCCTTCATATCATTCTAAAAGGGTACTTTCTCCACTTAAATAAAGATAGTGAAATCAACCAAGAAGCTGTATAGTTTGTATGTTTAATGTCAACACCTTGACCAGACCTGGTAGTGGTGATTAGGGATAGCATGGACCCCTGGTGTTGGGGTAGAACTCATAAGAGAAAGTGGGTTGCTTTTGAGTTGATCTTGAATTTTGCAGCTCAGCCTGCCCACTTCTTATCTCTCCTCTGCTTTTTATTTCACCTGTAAGTGAGCAACTTCTCATTGGCACAGACAAATAAATGACGCCTTTCACTGTCATTATGAACTCTATCTACCTAAAGTGCACCCTTCCCCTTTTAAGTTGTCTTTATCACTATTTAGTCACAGTAAGTAAAAAAAAATTACAACACAAAAGGTGGGTAAAGAACTGTTTTTTACAGATTAGGAAGAACGATCTGAAATTTAAAACAACGTGATCCACAGATAAAAATAAATCTTTAAAATATCACAATTAACAAATGGAAAACATGCCATTTATCTACAAAACAAATATAACATTGTTAGAGTTAAAATGAGAAGAATACCGAACCCAACTTCTGCTACACAGAAAATGCTCTAACCTAACAGGAATGATTGCCATCAGTCAGAAATGCAGTGATAATAATAATAGTTTCTATTCCTGTAAGAGTTTTGTAAAGCATACTTTTTTTTAACTGAGTTCAAATGTTTAAGAATGTCTTTGTGACTTGGATAAAGACCGTGAATTCATGAATCAGTGATATTACATTACATTGCATTGATTATCGTAGAAAAACAAAAGCCTGCCTCCTACCTTCACATTCTCTTCCCATGCTCTCTGCTCCTCACTTCGTTCCTGCTTTAGTCAGTGGCACTGCTGACCACATGAGCATATGTCACGTGATCAGTGGTACTGCTGATCACGTGAGCCTATGTCGAACAAATGAGTTGCTTAAATATTTGCCAGCTAAGGAATATGATTCTCCTTCATTCTTCTGGCAGACTTCGATGAGAGATGTTTAAAATAAGTCAGGCAATTGAGAATTTCATTGACACTATCAAATTATAGTCTGAATTTTCGCAGGATCTATAGAGAATTCGGCGTTCCATTAGTGTAAGAAGAGCTGCCAAACTATGCTACTTCATGTGTTCTATTTACCCAGTTATTTAAACTTACTCAAAGAAACGGAATAAAAAGAGATACAGCTTCCTGATAAATGTCCTTTCTCTAGCACAAGGAGAACTCCTTTGCCAGTATTGTCCAAACTCTAAATCTCTATTCTCTGTGATTTCTTAGAGAATATCTGTTCATTTCAAGTAGACCAGTCTCTGGGAGGCTGATGTGTAGAGCATTTGGTAGAATTGCTGGTTCAGAGAATAGCCCAGGTTTGTTGTGTTACAGAACCAAAAACAATTTGCAGCGTGAAGTAGTGAGCTTCTGTTCTCCATTCTTTACCAAACAAATTATGCAAGTTGTTTTAAGTTTTCAGTTAATAAATGGCAGAAAGAAATTCACCTATTTTGGACCCAGATATCTATCAATAATAAACCTCAGGTTAAGGTTTTTAAATAGAATTTTCTAAATAACTGCCAGAGGTCAGAAACACTGAGAAACTCTTAGATTGTACCAAGTCCTTTCTGATTTTCTAATAGATAATTTATTGAAGAATGTGACAGTTATCACTATTTTCTGATGATGAGACCTAAAAATCTTCTGGCACAGATATAATCAAATGACAAACATTTTTAGAACTCTAGTGCTGTAATAATGTAACACTAAAGCCATAATAGCTTTAAAGACTCAGAAATTTAGTTCTCATGTTACAGAAAACTAAACAGTTCTAGATCTAATGTCTGGTAGAGGCCATTTTGTTTTTCAAATAATAATAGTTTGTAACCTAACATGGTAGACAGCACAGGTAGAGCAGAGCACTAGATTCCACATGAATATGTCACAGTTCCTAGACATAATGATCACATGCTAATAGTAAAATCGTGTCTTAAAGACCACACCTCCTGATACTATATTATTGGGGACAGCATGTTAAAACTGAATGAATTGAGCTAAGGGCACAGACTTGAAACTCTTAGTTGATGAGGTATGTAACTTTGTACTGGATCAATTAAGGCTATAATTTGCTGAAGCCCAGGGTTCCAATAAAAATACTTTGTTAAGGTGAGAGTTTTCATTCTCACATACCTGAGAGGTCCAAGCATTTTCTTGTCCTTTAATGGGTGGTAATGACCTTAATTTAAATCATGATGAGTTCAATCAAAATTGAACAGAAATTGTATTTGGAATCAAGGCATAATGACATTGTAAATGTGCTAATATTTAGATCATTGCTAGCATTAACCTCAGATATGACCTGTGAACAGCAGTGTGGAGGTAATAGGATAGGAAGGTAAGACAGACAGTTGAAACAAGAGCTTTCTATTTTTAAGGCTGATGGAAATACAATATTGCATTGTTTGAAAAGGAAGGTTATAGCAAAACATAGAAAAAATGATTATTGTAAAAGAGTAAATATTTACTGGTATAAAAGTGTATTCGGGTATGTGTATGGTCATGAGAGAAAGAGAGAGAGAGAGAGAGAGAGAGAGAGAGAGAGAGAATCAATCTTAAATGTATTGAATTTGGAATGAATATATTACATTTTTATATATGTTATTATTGCTTTCTTTTGTTGAAAATAAAATTTTTCTTATGTAATATATATTCAATTTTCAGTTTGTACTCCCTTTATTCCTCCTAATTCCTCCTCCCCTCCCCTCCTATTATGATCTACCCTTTTTTGTTCCTCATTTGAGAGCAAACAGACTTCTATGGGATGCTACTATAATACCAAAATATACAGATCATAAATGTAAAAAAAGAAACAGAAGAAAAACAGGCTAAGGGAAGTCACAAGAAATAGAAACTCACAGTTCAGATACTCAGAAACACCATAAAACACTGTACTGGAAGCCATAATATATATATTTATACAGGACTTGGGGTAGGACCATGCATGCTGCCTCAGTCTCTATGAATTCACATGAACTTTGATCCTATTCATTAAGGGGACTTCTTGCCTTTTTGTACTCAGTCCCCTGGTTAACACAATTTTCCTCATCTTCTTATGGGTTCACTGACCCTGAGGTTAGGACTTTGATGTGTACATCTCCTTTAGTCCTGAATGGGCCAAATTCTGCCTTATATCTTGCTATGGGTCTCTTTATTCATCCCTACCTGCTGCAAAACGATGCTTCTCTGAAGATGGATAAGCAGTGCACAGGTGTAAAGAATGTCACTAGGAGTCATGTCACTGCTATGCTCCTATTTATTTATTATTTTAGGTTTTACCTTGATGTCCCCGGTTTGCTCATATTTTTCTCAGATTCACTGGATGCTTTGTGCCAGGTAACTTTTAAATGGAACATTTCCTTGCCTGAGGTATCCATGTCTTCTGAGGTATATTCAAATCCTGAGATTATATCTTTAATCTTTCGTGTTCTCTGAACCCCGTTGGTGAGGTTCCTATTAAGAATTCTAAAATTTTTCTTGTCAGATTTCCCTCAGTTTGGATTTCCTGTATTGATTTTCTTTCCACTTCTAGGTTTGAATTATTTTATTAGTTTTCTTCTGCTATTTGTTCTTTCATAGATTTTTTTAAAACATTCTTTTAGGACAGCAATCATATTCATAAAAGCCCTTTTAAGATCTTTTTGCTTGTGCTCTGCTGTGTTGTAATACTCAAGGCCTGCTGTGTTGGCGTTGCTGAGTTCTAATGTAGACATATTATCATCAATCTCATTGTTTATGTTTTCTGGATGGCATCTAGGCATCTATCCTGGCTCAGGAACATTATAATTCTAGGTGCTGATACCTGACCTTGTCTTTTGGGTAATATTTTGTTCCTTGGTTATTGTTGTACCCTCTGGCTGTGTTTTCTCTCATAGAGAACTCTTCTTGGATTCCAATATGTGTGGCCCCTGGGCGTTTATGGAAAAATCTGTTCCTAGGTATTGACTGCCAACAGTTCTGACAGACTGAGAGGGTCCACACATGGAAAGGAGAAATTTCACCAGGATCTGCTTCATACTTTTGAAATGGGGGCAGAACCTGTGGAGAGGCTACCGCATGGAGTTTCCTGCAGAAGTGAGGATGAGAGTATGGGATTGAATATTGAGGACACGAAGTAAGTAAAGACTTGTAGTATGCCCACCTGCTTTGCTTACCTTTGTGATTCTCTAGCTTGGCTGACAATGCTTGCTGGAACTGTGGGCTTGGATAAATTGGTGGAAGAAATTTTGGAGGGGAATATTTGTGTGATCCACTGGAGCTCGAGTCAAGGGGTCAGCTGCAACAGATTGTCTGCTGCAGCTCTCTGGATGAGACTGCATTTAGAGAGACGTGCATGTTCCTAGAGAATGTCTGCAATTGTTGGAGATGGGGATAAAGTGATAAGTCTGGGAGAAGAAGGTTTGAGGACAAGGTCTACATGATCCGTGTGGGGTTAGAGGCAGAAAGGAAGAGGAGACAGTAGGTGTTCTGCTACAGTATAGGAATAGAGGAAGTGGTAACGATATACAGTGAGCCTACCTGAATCCCTAGCCTGATTTGAGTATATGAAAATTTAAGTACAAAATGATGCAAGGAAAATTTTTAAAAGATTAATCTTCAGATTTTATACTTACACAATTTACATACACATTTGCATATATAACATACATTTACAAGATTATAATAATGTTATATGAATGTTATGTAAATCACAGATTATAACACTAAATGAATTAAAAAATTCAAGTTATTATTTATGATGCCTATACTGTTCGAGCTAAATATTTTAAATGGCATTTCTTTATTACAAACAATTCAGCAATAAAATTAAATCTGAATCTACCTATACCACTCCGTACAAGACTTTTTTTTCTTTTATCTTTTTTTTGTGTGTGTAGAAGTAAGTAATACACACAAACCCACATAATTTCATATGCCTGTTTCGCTACAAATGAATGTGGAAAGATTTCCTTAAAGGTTAATTTTCATATGCCAGTAGTCACTTTATTGTATTTGGAAATAGAGGCCTTACCTCTCCTTTTGATCCTAGATGCCCTCTGAGAGATTTCTTAGATATAAGGCTGTCGTTTGCTACCTTGTTGCTTACTATTCCTGCTTAATCTCAAAACATGTGGCCGTTTACTAAAATACGCCAGGTAGATCAGCTAGTTTCTTTGCTTTTCTTCCGTCTCTCTGGGGAGCACATTTTCTGAGCTTTGAATTCATCCATACCTATAAGAAGATAGATTTGTGTATAAATACCTAAGACTCTTTCACTCTGTACTCGAGATCCACAGGACCAGGACAGTACTCAGCTGGTGTTTGTATATGAGGCATTTGTGACACTAAACAGCTTTGAAGACGTCATATGCCTTATAATTCATGCAGACATAAAAACTCACAGAGATGCATTTTACTTTGCTGCTCTTGAAATATTAGTGACAAATCACCTATTTTGGAAATGCCTGGCACGTGGGACATTTGCAGGGGCATGTCTGTGAACAAAGAGGCCTGCTTCCATTTACCTGCAAACTCCAGGAAAAGTCTATGATACACTTTTAAATAAAGATGTTAGAAATTTAATATCCAAAGAATCGATCCTTTATATCAGTCATATGTTGGTTCTAAATGCTTCCTAATCTAGTTGTGATTGTCACAAATTGGTCGCAGTGTTTGCTTCTGAACATTCCCAATAGTGGTAAAACTTTATCCTATAAAATCAGATCTGTCCCTAATTGTGTGTCCAGATCTAATCTGAGCGGGTGTGAAATTTGGCACGATGTCTTTCTGCCTAGTCTTTCCTAAAGAACTTCCTTCAGGCTGCAGAAGTACCTCATTATAAAGCTTTTTCAGCTGCAAGATAGGCCTATGGCATGAATCACTAACATCTTTTCCAGATAAGCCTTACTTGACACACTGGTGAAAAGTTAAATCACTCTCTGCTTTAAATCTGCAATGGGAATACTCTGGAATGTGAGGAAAAGTTCTTTTAGATTTTAACCATCAACTCATCAGTCACTCTCTAGATAAATGCTGCATTTACTTTGGGCATGTCCACAAAAAGGTCAGTTAACATTATCAAACTTCTCTGTGAGAATAGGAGTGATAGTTTCTCTTAGCCCCTACTCAGAAACTAATGTCTCCCCTATATTTATCTAATCAAAATACCCACTCTTGGAGGCTGAGGAGATGGCCCAGGCAAGATGCTTCCTGTGCAAGCATGAAGACCTGATTTTTGTTCTTCAAAATGCAAGCAAAACAACTGAATATAGTGTAGCATGCTTGGAACTTCAGAATGAAAAAGGCAGTGCGAATGGACAAATTACTCAGCTTGCCTGAAATACTCAGATAATTCCAGAGAGAGATTCTATACCGAAACCAAGCTGGATTTTACCACAAGGCACGACAAATGACACTAATCTCTGGCCTCAAAAATTTTTAATAACTATAAGCACCTTTATTTTTGATGGAAAGCAATGTGAATGGCCTGTATTCTATGGAGGACTCCTTCAAAGTTTGTGCAAACCTTTCAGTTAAACCTTCTTCTCCAATCTGAGGCAGCGCCTCATGTATTCTTTAATAATATGTTTGAGATTGTGATTTATATTCTTCGTGTCTTCTCTTTCAATCCTCTAAATCATCCCACATATATTTTTGTTTATATATAATTAGCAAACTTACATGCTGCACATTCCTCATCTTTTACTGTCTTAGTTTTAGAGTCAGACTTGAAATTTTACAAATCGTAACAGGAAAAATTAGTATGTATTTAGATAAAAAATGTACCGAAAAGCATATTGCATATTATCATGACTTTGCTTCATGAATACATTAAACTCTCCCTGTCCTGGTGGGGATTTCTTTCTGTGCTTCATCTTGAGACAAGGTAGCACATTGACAAAGAGAGAATCAGAACTGATGAAAAGCCTCCATAAGACCCAGGTGTGTGCTAGACTGTGGTGGATTTTTTTAAGGAATGGTTGATGTGGGGAGGCCCTGTCCATTCTCAGTGGTACCAGCCTGGGCAGGAAATTCTGGGATTATAAGAAAGTAGGGTGTAGAAGCTAATAAATAAATAAATAAATAAATAAATAAATAAATAAATAAATAAATAAATAAATAAATGAACTAATAAAGAAATGAATGTATGGATGAATAAATAATTCAATCAGTCAATTTATCTATCTGTCTATCTTATCTCAGTAAACATATTCACATTCAGCTTCCCTGCCCCTGGCCTAAGTTACTGTTTTTGTTTCCCTCCCTGCACTGTGACCTAGGATATGTAAACAAAATGATGTTTCCTCTCTAAGTTCCTTTTGGTCATGGTGTTTTATCATAGCACCTTGATTTCGTATGTTATTTTTATCCACATATCCACAGAAAGAATCTTTTAAACACAGTGCAGGCAAAAATATTTGCTTAGAAAATCATGTTTTTATTTCATCACATTCTCTCCTAAATGTTGCTTATTGGGCCACATTACTCAAAACAGGATATATTGCTCTCAGTAAGATTTAAACATTAATAGGAATGAGTATACATGAATAATACACATTAGGCTGTATCTGTGTCAAAGGCACTGTGGTTATTATGCTACTGTGTTGAGTAATACCTTTAATTTCATGCTTGCTGTTTAACCTCCCTAATTAAAATGCATTTTTTTAAATATAGAGCTCACTCTAGATATGTTCTCTTAGCTGGTTTGGTGTTTATTTTTCACCTTTGGTAGCATGTAGAGTGTCTTCCAATGCCATGAGCACCAGTGCTTAACAAAGGCTCTCCGTAGACACAGGGTCAAATTATCCAAGTTCAATGAGTTATGTAGATATTGTTTTCAAGAAATGAGGACAGCACATGAGTTTGTGGGGACCAACCAATACCATATCCAACAGCCTTGTTTGTTTGAGGGGTTGCCATGAGGCCAATCACTTGGTTGTTTTGTAGTCCATTGTTGGTACTAGAAGGTTCATTTGGTGCCAGTTCAAGTTAGGTCTCACCTGTTACTTTGCAAATTTCATTTAGATCACCTTCATGTATGCATTCAGTTTAGAAGGATTTTAGTACATTAGTTTTCTATTAGATAATCCACTGTTGAAATAAGAGTCTTTAAAACAACACCAGCCATGCTAATTCCAAAAAGAATTTAATGGACCTACAAACCCTATATTCTTTAAACAGTCACATAGTAAAAACAGCAGCAAATCAGACACCCAGTTGTAAGTTAAAAAGTGTTCCTGTGACGTTACACATTTATTTCTAGCATCTAGGGTTCTACAGCAAGGAGACTGCAAATGTCACAGGCTGGCCTGAGTCCATAGTGAGATCCATAAACATTATCAACAAGAAAAACGTGCTATAGGGTGTATAGTTTCCTTTTCCTATGTGCTTCTACTTTTATTAAACCCTATCGTAAACTCTTGGACATGTGTTATATTGTTTTCCAGTAAACTCCAATTCTTCGATCAAAAAGCCAATCTGACACTTTATCTGAAGAGAAGGTTAGAAAGATCATTGATCAATAGACTGGTTAATTTTCTAAGCCACAAAGCAAATGGATGAATGGCAAATATCTGAGGAGTATGGCAATGAAAATAGCGCAAAGTATTACACATTTCATGCCAGTCATGATGGATTAGAGCCCAAACTTAGTCCAGAATGTGCGATTGAATACAATATAGCACCTTAAATATGTGGTTTAGAACATAACTTAAAACCTAATTTGATTTCCTTCTAATGGTTGAGCAAAAGGCTGGGTGTTGTGTGAGTGTGTGTGTGTGTGTATCCAAGTATAAAAGCAGAAGAAATCAAGAAAAAATATAAAAATTTATATTTGGCTCATTTAGTGTAAAATTTCTGAATGATTTTAACTTATAGGTCATGAAAAAGCTAGGAGAATGGTAGGTAAAGTTTAAGAATTGAAATAAATAGGAGGGTGGGATAAAAGGATACAGTAAAGATGAATGATACCATTAGGGATACAGGAAAATCTCATACGGAAACCAACTGTACACACACATTAAAACACACACACACAAATATATATATATATATACACATAAATATATATACATATATATACACATAAATATATATATATGCACACAAACACACACATATAAATATGTATATATCTTACTTTATAGAAAATACAGATGAATATTTGCATAATATATAATATATGAATGAAATAATTATACAACATATAAGTGAATGTGTATAACATGTAAATGAATATATATTATGAAAATTAGTTGAATTGGCATTACACTACACAAGTGATAATTCTCTTACCAGAAGCTGTAGGTTACCAAATAAAATGTCAATGCCAGATAGATAATACCTGCCCTCAAGCTGTTTGTCATGAGTGTTCCAGAGACTACCAGACAATATATAAGCTAGTATTATTTCTTTTTGTTGCCAAAAAAACTTAATCATGAAACTGATTCTGATCATGATTTTGATTATGACACATTTTTTTGATGGAGAATTAAGGTTTATTTTTTTTAAAAAAATACAATTTAGTTATGTTTTTATTTTTTGTCCATTGGTGTTTTGCCTGTGTGTATTATTACGTCTGTGTGAGAGTGTCTGTTCTTGGAATTACATACAGTTATGAGCTGCCATGTGGGTGCTGGGATTTGAACCTGGGTCCTCTGGAGAACAGTCTTAACCCTTAACCACTGGGCCATCTCTCAAGCCCCTTAAGGTTTATTTTTAAATGTTATTTTGTCTTTATTATTTCTTTCCTTCTATTCTCTTTAAGGTTTTTATTCTGAGAATTTCATACTTATATAATTACTATTTGTATTTTATATACATTTATTATAAAATATAAAATACTATATAATAATATATTTAATTTATAATTATATATTTATAATATTTAATTTATATAATTAAATATGAGAAAATCTACTCCCCACCTCCCCCTGCAACTCTGTTCATGTTCTTTACAACCCCTTCGAACCTCACGCCTAGAAAGGAGATCTTTTTTTTTTTTTAATATTTTTTTTTAACTTGAGTATTTCTTATATACATTTCAAGTGTTATTCCCTTTCCCGGTATCCGGGCAAACATCCCCCTCCCCCCTCCCCTTCCTTATGGGTGTTCCCCTCCCAACCCTCCCCCCATTGCCGCCCTCCCCCCACCAGTCTAGTTCACTGGGGGTTCAGTCTTAGCAGGACCCAGGGCTTCCCCTTCCACTGGTGCTCTTACAAGGATATGCATTGCTACCTATGAGGTCAGAGTCCAGGGTCAGTCCATGTATAGTCTTTGGGTAGGGGCTTAGTCCCTGGAAGCTCTGGTTGCTATGACACATTTTTAATGCAACATGGAAATTGGCGGTGACCAGAAGTTTCATTATAGTTTTCTTGGCATCAGAAGGTGCTATAATGGCTGCGGAGGAGAAAAGTAAGCTACCTTTTTACCCAGGCATGAACTGCACTATTAACCAGCGTGCTTGGTTTGCACAAAGGTGCAGCAGTGGTCTATATGTCTGGCATGATCTTCAGCTTCTTCATTGAATCTAAGTCCAACTAGTCTGGAGGAAACTACCATAAATTTTTTCAAGAACTCTTAGATGGGAACTTATAAGCCCTATGACTAAACCCACGACTATTACTTTGATAAATATAAATTACATCAATTAGCCCTTAAGGCCCATATATTTATACTTACATATTAGTGCAACTCTAAGACCTCACCACAGAAGGTCCCTTTGTGTAGTAGATAGTAAAGAAACTCACAACTATTCAGAGTTTAGAGAATAAGTGTCTCTGGAGTGCTGTGATAGAAATGGGACATGTGTATCACTCATCTTCCATTTGAAGGCTGAGGGATCGTGTCAGAAGAGGGAGTAAAAAAATTATAAAAGCTAGAAGTTAGGGAGGATCAGGCTGAAACTGTGTTTTCTGGATATGACACTAGTGTTACACTCACAATCTCCTCATGGCTATGGTTTCTTACACAATAGAGGTAAAATAGTAGACCAGTCAGCATTCCATCACAGAGAGTGAAATGTTTCAGGAGTTCTGACCTCAAGTGGTGGTGCTCTTGGGAGTTGACTACTGTGACAAGAGGAGAGTCAGTATCTTTTTACATGTAGTCTCTGCTACATTATCTATACTCTAGTGGATGACCCGGCAAAGCCTTATGTGTAGAGAGAAATACCTGAACTCAATAGATTTTTTTAAAGTATGATAAGAGAAGGGGAAAGGACTGTATTTATCAAGAGTAAGGTCAAGGAATGGGGTAGTTGAATGTAATTAAAATGTATTGAGCACATACATGAAATTCCTAGAGTAAATAAAATATCAAATTAATTCTCAACAGAGGAATATTAAATGGCTGAGAAGCACCAAAGAAATCCTTAGTCATCAGGGAAATGCAAATCAAAGCAACCCTGAGATTCCATCTCACACCCTTGAGAAAAGCTAAGATCAAAAGCTCAGGTGACAAGAGATGGTGGTGAGGATGTGGAGAAACAGCAACACTTCCCTGTTATTGGAGGGATTGCAAGCTGCTACAACCACTCTGGAAATCAGTCTGATGGTTCCTAAGCAAATTGGACAAACTACTAGCTGAGGACCCAGCTATACCTCTCCTAGGCATATACCCAAAATATGCTCCAACATATAGCAAGGACACATGATCCACTATGTTCATAGCAACCTTATTTATAATAGCTAGAAGATGGAAATAACCCAGATGCCCTTCAATAGAGGAATAGATAAAGAAAATGTGATATGTCTTCACAATGGAGTACTACTCAGCTATTATAAACAATAACTTAATGAAATTCTTAGGCAAATGGATGGAACTAGAAAATATCATCCTGAGTGAGGTAACCCAATCACAAAAAAAAAAACAACAAAACACACATTGTATGTACTCACTGATAAGTGGATATTAGCCCAAAAGCTCAGATTACCCAAGATACAACCCACAGACCATATGAAACTCAAGAAGAAGGATGACCAAAGTGCAGATGCTTCAGTCCTTCTTAAAAGGGGGAGCAAAAATATTCATAGGAGGAGATATGGAAACAAAGGTTGGAGTAAAGACTGAAGGAATGGCCATCCGGAGATGACGCCAACTGTGAATCCAGCCCATACACATACACCCACTAAATCCGTATTGCTGATGCCAAGAAGTGCATGTGGACAGGAGCCTGATATAGCTGTCTCCTGAGAGACTCTGCCAGAGCATGACAAATACAGAAGTTAATGCTCACAGTCAACCATTGAACTGAGAATTGGGTCCCCACTGGAGCAGTTATAGAAAGGATTGAAGGAGCTGAAGGGGTTTGCAACTCCATAAGAACAACACTACCAGCCAACCAGAGCTCCTAGGAAATAAACCACCATTCAAAGTGTATACATGGACAGACCCATGGCTCCAGCTGCATGTGAAGCAGAGAATGGCCTTTGGGCACCCACGGAGGAGAAGCCCTTGATCCTGCCAAGGCTTGAACCCCAGTGTAAGGAAATGTCAGGGTGGGGAGTTAGGAAGGTGTGTGTTGTTGTGTTGTGTAACACCTTTATAGAAGAAGGAGTAGGGAGGATGGGATGGGGGTTTATGGATGCGTAACCTGGAAAGGGGATAACATTTGAAATGTAAATAAAAAAATCCAATAAAAATATTTTGAAGGAAGAAAGTAATACAAAATGCTTTTTTTTCTTGCCTGATTAAAAAGTATGGAAGTGGGTAGAGGTTTGATAATGTCTAGATAACGTTTAAAGGACTCTACTTATAGTAAAAAAATTAGGGTACATATTTCTTTCTGGAAGCTTTGGTCTCTCTAGAGTGAACCTCATCATTTCCCACCAAAAAAGTATAGACTCATAAAAACATGAAAACCAAGCATACAGTTTTAAAGGGAGTCATGACAAGCAATTCAACAATAAAATGGGGGAAATTAAAAAGGGAAAAGAATAGATTGTGAAATTGCTAAAGTGGCAAAAGATTGTTTTGAGAATAGGTGAGTGTAAAACCTCATATTTTTCATACTGAAGGAAATGGATTGGCAGGATTAATACAGTGAAAATGGCCATCTTACCAAAAGCAATCTACAGATTCAATGCAGTCCCCATCAAATTTCCAACACAATTCATCACAGACATAGAAAGATCAATGTCAAACCAATGGATGCAGTATTAAATCAAATGAATAAAAATAACTGTTTAAGAAGTAATTTCAATGTAGCTTTTAGAGATTAAATCACAAACCAAAGAGTCAAGGTTTCAGTATTCAAATCAGCTCTTGAATGCTAAAAATACTTCAAATACAGAGTTTATTTTGACAAAGAAAGTATAGCAAGTGGCACTCTTTAAGTACAAGATTAAAACAAAGACAATTTTACAGACATATACACACAGGCACACACAAGCACAGGCATAGACATACACAGGCACCCACAACACAGGCACACACATTCACAGGTACACACATACACAGGCACACACATACATACTGCAGGTATGATGAAGCATGTCACTTTTCAAAAAACCTGTAGGTTAAGTAAATGGAAAAAATATGTCAGAATTGCAAGATTCGTAAAGATCTGTCAACAGACAATTTTAGGATAGTTAATCTTAAAGAGGCAGAAACAACAGAATATGAGAGAAACTTTTCTAGGGGGAAAAAGTGCTGGGTGGGAGAGAAAAGTATCCATTTAATATGACTGAGATTTGGACAATATTTACTTATTGTCATGAAAAGCACAGAGCATCTTCACGACCCAAATTGGATGATACATTACACTGTAAAATGTGACAGGGTAGGTCATAGGTGAAGAGAGTTATGTAGTTCCCTAATAGTGTCTTAGTGTTTTATTGCTGTGAACAGACACCATGAACAATGCAAGTTTTATAAAGGACAACATTTAACTGGGACTGGCTTACAGGTTCAGAGATTCAGTCCATTATCATCAAGGCGGGAGCATGGCAGCATACAGGTAGGCATGGTGCAGGAGGAGCTGAGAGTTCTACATCTTCACCTGAAGGAAGCCAGGAAGAGAGCGAGCATCCTCAGGCAGCTAGAAGGAGAGTCTCCAAGCCCACTCCCACTTCCTCCAACAAGGCCACACCTTCTAATAATGGAACTCCCTGAACCAAGCATATGCAAACCATCACAGAGAGACTGCTGATAACCCTTAGACTGAGAAGAGATGGCTAGAGGGGTTGAGTCATGTTGGTATCAGGTTTATAGTAGAGACAGGCAAAACAACAAAAAAAGAAGCAAGGTTGATTTGAAGGAGTGACATGGGGGATAATTTGCTTATAGAGTTTTAACATAAATGAAAATTTCATTTAAAAAACTAAACTACCTGAAGTGCTGGGTTTTATAGCAATTGCTTATCAGTAGAGAGAAAGCTATGATTTTGCATGGAAATGAGTAAATTAAATTTGGAGACAAACGAAAAACACTTTAGCAGCTCTCCTCAGCAAATATTCCTTCAGATATTCTATACATGATGGGAATCTCATAAAATCAGGTTTCTTACATCTTTTTTATTATTGGATAAATATTTTCATTATTTACCTTCCAAGTGTTATCCCCTTTCCTGGCTTCCCCTCTGGAAAGCCCCAATCCCATTCCCCCCCCCCAAATCCCTAACTCTACGAGGGTGCTACCCCACCCAGCCACCCACTCACATCTGCCTCCACGCCCTGGCATTCCCCTACACTAGGGCATTGAGCCTCACAGGACCAAGGGCCTCCCACTGATGCCCAACATGGGCCATCCTCTGCTACATATGCAGCTAGAGCCATGAATTGCTCCATGTGTTCTCTTTGGTTGGTCATTTAGTCTCTGGGAGTTCTGGAGTGAATGGATGGTTGGTTGATATTGTTGTTCTTCCTGTAGGGTTGCAAACTCCTTCAGCTACCTCAATCCTTTCTCTAACTCCTCCATTGAGGACTCCATTCTCAGTCCAATGGTTAGCTATGAACTTCTTCCTCTGTATGTGTCAGGCTCTGGCAGAGCCTCTCAGGAGACAGTTATATCCTGTCAGCATGCACTCTCTTGACATTCCCACTAGTTCCTGGGTTTGGTGACTATATATACGATGGATTCCCCATGTGTGGCAGTCTATGGATGGCCTTTCCTCCAGTCTCTGCTCCCATACTTTGTCTCTGTAATTCCTCCTATGAGTATTTTGTTCCTACTTCTAAGAAGTACAGAAGAATCAACAATTTTGTCTTTCTTCTTCTTGAGCTTCATGTGGTCTATACATTGTATCTTGGGTAATCAGAGCTTTTGGGCTAATAGCTACTTATCAGTGAGTAGATATGATGTGTGTCTTATTGTGATTGGGTTACCTCACTGAAAATGACATTTTCTAGTCCCATTCATTTGCCTAAGAATTTCACAAAGTCATTGTTTTTAATAGCTGGGTAGTACTGCATTGTGTAAAAGTACCACATTTTCTGTATCCATTCCTCTGTTGAAGAACATCTGGGTTTTTTCCAGCTTCTGGCTGTTATAAATTAGGCTGCTATGGACATAGTGGAACATGTGCCCTTGTTATATGTGGGAGCATCTTTTGGTATATACCTAAGAATGGTATAGCTGGGATCTCAGGTAGTAGTATGTCCAATTTTCTGAGGAACCTCCAGACTGATTTTCAGAGTGGTTGTACCAGCTTGCAATCCTACCAACAATAGAGTGTTTTTCTTTCTCAACATCCTTGCCAATATCTGCTGTCTCCTCAGTTTTTCATCTTTGCCATTCTGACTAGTGTGAAGTAGAATTTCAGAATTGTTTTGATTTTAAGTTCCCTGATAACTAAGGATTTTGAACATTTCCTTAGGCGCTTCTCAGCCATTTTATATTCCTTAGTTAAAAGTTCTTTGTTTAGGTCTGTACCCCTTTTAATAGGGGCACTAGGTTCTCTGGAGTCTAACTTCTTGAGTTCTTTGTATATTTTGGATATTAGCCCTCTATCAGATGTAGTATAGGTAAAGATCTTTTCTCAATCTGTTGGCTGCTGTTTTATCCTAATGACAGTGTCCTTTGCCTTACATAAGATTTGCAATTGAATGAGGTTCCATTTGTTGATTCTTGATCTTAGAGCATAAGCCATTGGTGTTCTGTTCAGGAAAATTTCCCCTGTGCCTATGTGTTTGAGGCACTTTCCTACTTTCACCCTATTAGTTTCACTGTATATGGTTTTGTGTGGCGGTCCTTGATCCACTTGGACTTGAGCTTGTGAAATGTGGGAACCAAGGGAATAAAACTACCTCAGAAAACATCAGTTTTGTTTCACCAGAATTCACTGAGTAAACACCCTATTCAGGAAGTGTCCCAACCACGGTATGAGCGGGAACCTCAACCCCACCTCCTGCATACCAGAGATGTCTCCCCACCAAGGGCTTCCAATGAATTCAAAGGACAGTAGGCAACCATCAATGAATTCAATAGGTAATAAGTCAAGCCAATGAGAAATAACCAACTCATGCTGTAACCTAAAGCCTATACCCTGAAAAGGTATAAAGAGTGTGTGTCTTTGTTCTCCGGTGTCGCCTCTGTCTTGATTACAGTGCCACCCCAGTGCATTGGATCATTAAACCTCTTACTTATTGCATTGATCTCCATCTCAGAGTCTCTCTGAGTGGGACATCCCGGAAGTAGAGCTCGGGAGCTTCTCTAGTCATAGAAGCTTTATACTGGTGATAAGAATGGATAGATTTGTATTCTTCTACATGCTGACCTCCTGTTGAACCAGCACCATTTGTTGAAAACGCTGTCTGTTTTTCCACCGAATGGTTTTAGCTCCTTAGTCAAAGACCAAGTGTCCACAGGTGTGTGGGTCCATTTCTTGGACTTCAATTTTATTCCACTGATCTGCGTGCCTGCCTCTGTAAGAGTTGATATGGCCACCCAGTGTTGAGAAGTAACTGAGACTTTTGTATTGCTTCCTTCCCACAAGCTGTACAGTGTGAACAGGACAGACTATGAGCTGATGGATGATGATCCCTGGATACTTAGCTCAGTAATTGACTCATTGAGGAAACGATAGGACAGTCCTAGGAAGCCCAGTACAACAGACAGAACCTCCCTTATTCTATTTCAAGAAAATGGCCATTTTCAGCATAAAAACTTCCCTCCTGTCTTCTTTTTGCATTCTGTTATCCTCACTTCATACTTAGAGGTCACTTTGTGCTTTGATCTAAAGAGGTTAAAAAGGTGTTTACATAAGCTTTAAAAACCATTTTTTAAAAAAAAATTCACTACCATGCTTCAGGCAGAGAGAGAATATTTTTCTTTTATTTCTTATCTCTTATAGTCTGTACAGTTGCACAAAACTCCATGTACATGCCACTGACATGCAATTTTATCTGCATTGCTTTGTTGCATTAGTACAAATTGATTGTGATATTACTTCATTATTCAATTTATTATTTATGAGTTAATAGTTTTAGTTAATTTCTATATGTTTCACAATAAATTTAAATGGTTTTTTTTGTAGAAGAATAATTTATCCTGTGTTTCTACATGGTATTTGAAAATTTTCATGCTTTCTAATAGAAATTTAAAATTAGGGTGACAAGGGCCAGTAGAGATAGCTCAGTAGTTAAGAATACTTATTGATCTTGTAAAGGACCTCTGTTCATTTCCCAATATATAAATACTAACCACCTATACATTTGGCTAAAAAGGAATATGACCCCTTTGGCTTCTGGGGACACTTTTTCTCATGTGCCCATAGCTATGTGGAGGTAAATATGTATGTGCATAAGTAAAACTATAAAAAACACTGTAGATGTGGCGTAATTTCCTGAAATTAAAGCAGTAACTGTCTGTCCCTGTATGTTGAAATAGAGAATAGAAACCATTTTTTTAGGAGGGAAGATGTGATCTAAATTATAAATGATATGGGACAAAAACAACTCTAAATGTGTGATTTTTTTATTAATATTTTATCTTTAGTAATGGCATGTGGAATGAAAAAACTGAAGTATTATTAAAAAGAAGACAATTACTTGTGTCAGTTTATTTTCTACTAGACATGAAATTTTAGAAAAATAATTACATTTATAGACTTTAGTAGCCTAATTAATAAAAAGAATGTATGGTGCCTATTCATAAATCTATGCAGGCATTACATTAAGTAGATATGTGGAGAAGAATTATGTTTAACACAATCTTCATACATTAGTGGGTATTTCTTATAAGGAGAAATGAAGAAAATAGATTTCCATTCCAGCATTATATGAGATTAAGAACATCATTGGAAGTAAGGTTAAAAAGCAATCCCAGGAAAAGTCATTGGGGATTTAAAATTTTCCAGGCTGGGTAATGAAGATTATTAAAGACAAACATTCAAAAGTCCATGAGTTCACCTATTGATGAATTCACAAATTTACTTCTGATTACCCTTGTAATCCTTACTTCAAAACACACAATATTATGATATTTGGTAGCTTAAAGGCTAAGACTAGATGAGAGGAAAATAATTGAGTTTAGGAAACCCTCTGAAGATTTTGCCATTTACTATAAGATAGTTATTGCCTTTTGGTGGTTTCTGTATTGAGTGCTAATTTTTATTTTTGGAACCCTGGGGATTGGCAAGAACTGTTTGTAATGCTCATTCCTTTTGCCTGGATGTTAGCATAGAATTCCAGGAACTGGGGTTTATCATGATCTGTGAAAATTCTAAAAGCAAGTATCATAAGAATATTTGAGTCTAGGATTTAGAAAGCCATTGTAGTTATAGGGAATCATGAGTGAAACTACTCTTAACACCTAGTTGAGGTATTTATATTTCAGTAAATATTAATAGTTGATGCCAATCTTCCTGTAGCTCTCTACCTAAAATTTTCTACCAAATGTGTTCTTAAGATTTTTGAAAGTTAAATTTTAATTTCCATTCCCTTCATGTGGAGTGTAAACCTCTAGACACATATTTCAATTTCCAGGGGCTTTGCAAATCTATTCCTCTAAAATTTACAACCTGAAGCTGAAGCTAACTGTAAGGAAGACTGATCAATTGCATATAATTGTAGAGATTCACACAGAAGTAAGAATAAAGTTTTGTGTAGGATCGCTTGCCTAGTGTTCAGCATATGAGCCTTGATGATGTTTAGCATGATTTCTTCTTCCTAATTCATGTTGTATAAATACGCTGAAATAAAATCTGTACTATTTCAAGTCATGAGTTTAAACTTTGAGGATGAACAAATGTCTATCTTCATGTTAGGTAAACATTACGGTTGGGTAAAAATGAAAAAAAAATAGTGAATGGACACATGCCACTTCTAATTGTATTGTAAACAAAATTTTTGAATTGTCGGTTGTATACCAGACCTGTATAACCTTCATAGAACTGTTTGATGTCATGATAATTGTGCATTGATAAACACAATTCATTTTAAATTTCAAAGGCACAGACGATCTTTTTCAATCTGTAAGATAGTTTAAAATTGAATGAAGTTCTCTTTAAATGGAAGACAAAAATATCTACTTATTTAAGGTTTTAGAAACAGCTTGGAAGAGATTTAGTTTTTATCTAAAATGACTTTGCAGTCCATAGGCAAAATAGAATACAATAAATGAAACAAAATAAAATAAATTATCCATGTTTCTGTGTAGATGTGCCTTCTTTGCAGTCTGCTCTTCTCCCCATTCTGCATTCCTTAGTGCTGATTCATTGTCATATAGCAGTATTTGTAAAATTATATTCTCTTTCCCTCGCTTGAATATATTTAAACATATTTTAACTGTTTCAGATTACAAAAGAATAAGTTTTAAGATACAAACACATGTTACTTCAGTGCCAAAGAGAAATTCTCTGTCAAGTAGACAAAAGCAATAGCAGGAAAACTAGATAGGCATGTGAAAATACATTAAATTTATGTTCACAATTATGAGATTAATGGTTTTCATATTGGGAAGTTACAAGAATATGACAAGCTAAAGTTAATTCAAATCATAAAATATGGCCAAGAAAGAAGATCAAAGAAATAAAACTATAATTTCACATGAAAGAGATTCTATCAATATGGTCTTCCCACACTAATATTTATAAATTTTAGGATGTTTTTATTACCCTAACTTCATAAATATATCCCGGAGTAATAAATCAGTCTCTCAATGACTGTGCTCATAGACACATAATACAAATGTTAGTCTTGCAGAATAAATTCCAACAAGCCTCTTCTCATTTACCTGTACTTACCAAAGGGCTAAACATGAGTTGTTTTAGGGAACCAAATAAAATCCACACTATGACCTATTTCAGGAGAGGGTGAGGAAGACTGAGAATGTAGAGTGCAGAGACAATATTTCAGCATTTATTTGCTAATTGCAATAAATATATCTATAAATAAATATACATTGTTCTGCTAATCTCCCTTTGCTGACTACTTGACACGATAACCCTATGGGAATTCATTAGGGAAGTTTGGGTTACTCTTTTTAGTGGAATCATGACACATGTGTCTTCAGGAGAAGTAGGGCTTTACCTTTATCAGTCCATGTGTTAGAGATATAAAACTACTGAACTTTTCCAGATTTTTTTTTAAAGGTAGGATTAACCTGTCAGGAATGTTCATAATGTGCTTGTCTGAAAATAGCATCCTGTCCCAAGGGAAACTGAAGAAAATAATGTACTGAGATAATTGAAATAGCAAATGTGTTGGTCAGAGTTCCTGAACTTTTGTAGATTAAGGAACACACACACAACAAGACAGCGGGGCTTTTAAGGATAGTCCTCCACTGACTTTATTCACTACAAAAGAAATAATCTGGTGCTATCTCAAAACACATTGCATTGAGAAAAACTTTAAGGATACAAAACATCCAATCCTTCTCACATTAAATATTAGATGTCCAAAAAGCAGAAAGGTGATAATAAAATTGCTGTCCCAGTAAGTATGACCAAAGTACCTTTAAAATAACTACCAGAATTGCGCAATCAAGACAAACTGTAAGAGAATAAGGAACACTTCTCCATTGTTCTTGGGATTACAAACTGGTACAACCACTCTGGAAATCAATCTGGAGGTTCTTCAAAAATGGAAATAGATCTACCTGAAAAAACAGCAATACCACTCTTGGGCATATACCCAAAAGATGCCCCCACCATGACACAGAGGCATGTGTTCCACTATGTCCATGGAAAGAACCGTGGAAAGAACCAATCTCTAGACTCAGAGATGGTACTTTGTAAAAACAATGAATAAATTAAACTGAGTCCAAGCCAGCAAACAAATGAATATATTTATTTTCCTCTGTTTTTGAAAGCATATATAATAAATGAGATGCTTCAAGTTCTGCAATAACGAATGTAACCTTGAATCAGAAGCTGCAGTCAACTCTTATGTGTTGATATTTGTCAGGCTGTTTTAGTGTAGCACCAGAAATGAATCTAGGATATTGGCCCATGGTTCCATTAATTTCGGAGATCTGTCCATGAGCTGTGAATTAAATGCTTATCATCTATTTGTTGAGTTTAACATTCTATAAATATCTGTTATATCTGATTGGTTTACGATATGACTCAGCCCTGAATTCTTGGTAAGTTTTAGTAGGCAGGACATACCTAAATATTACACTGAGATATCTAAAAATCTCACATGATTGTGTCAGTTCCAATTTCACAATTTATGCATTTTAGTGTTTGCTTCATGAGTTTGGAAGCCCAGACAGTCAGGTCATAACAATTTACAATTGGTATTTTGATATCTTTATCAACATATGGTCTTCTTTATCTCTTAGGACTAGTATTGTGTGGAAGTGTACTTAACTAAACACAAAATTAACTACAATGGCTTTTATACAGCTCACTAAGAGTACTTGAGTTCTTCACCTATATTTATGGATGTTTTAACTTATGGAAGTAAGTTATGTTTCTTGGAAACAACAGATAGTTACATCTTGTGTTTTAAAAAAGTCAATAACCTTGTTTGCTTTTTTATTATTTACTTTTTATTAATAATGGGGTGAGTCTGTATGTAATTAAGGATATTATTGAGAGGGTGTGCTGTTTACTGTAGTTCCTCGATTTTTATTTTGTTTTGTTTGTTTCGACTATTGGTAGTTATTTTCTTTCTTCTCTTAGTACTCAGGATTTGGTGAATTGCTGTTGGGAAAAGAGAGACGTTCTGAGCTCTCCCAATTCTATTGTAACTCTCTCATGAATATGCTCCTTCCTAGACTCTTGTGGATAACGTTATCTTCCTTCTTCCTCGGAGTATATATGTTTTACACTGCAGTCTTGCCACGATTGCATAAATCAACTTAATTTGCACTTATATTGAAATATTATTTATCAATGAGTTTTAAGAGTTGCCACTACTGTGCATAATATTATTGTCATTTATTTACTCTCAAAGCTTGAAATGCATTATACCATATACTTCTGGCTTTTGCATTTTTAGAAAATAGAGATCTGATGATATTCTGATGTTTCTAACTTTATATGTAAGTTGTCATTTCACCTTGAATCCTTTAATATTAGTTCTTGGGTTTAGTTGTTGTTGTTGTGTTGTTGTTGTTGTTGTTGTTGTTGTTGTTGTTGTTTCTCACATCTTGCTAATTATGTTGTGGTAAAATTATCTGACTCTGCCTATTTGGGATTCTAAATTCCTCTTATTATTGGATGGCCATTTGTCTTTCTGTCTTGATACCTTTTGTTAAATTATTAACAACACTAGATTTTTTTAGATCTTCTGTGGCATGAATTCTTAAGTTTAGTCTCCTAAAGATCTCTGTAGTTTCTGGAAGTTTTGGGAAAGTTCATATCTGTATTCCAATATGACAGATTGTATTGTTGTATTGGTCCTTACACCTTAAGTTTGTCTCCTTGGTCCTGTCAGTTAACAATACCTGCCACTCTGACTTGTGTCTTTGGTTGATTAGATGTGAACTGTTCCATTTTTAGGAATCTCAATTTCATTAATTTTTTCCTCTTATTTTTATTTTTTTCTTTCCAAGATACTAATCATTTAATCTATTCTGGCAGCTTTTTCTCTAGGATATCACTTAATTCTCTTATTTAACTCTTCTAAATGTTTTCTGATCCTTTTAAAATTAATATCCTGAAATATTTCTCTGCTATTTTAGCCCCTCTATTTTCTTTAAGATGGTAAGAGTCTGTGGGGTATCAGAGAAGGTTAAAGGAAGAAAATGGGGAGAGATAATAAATAACGATGTGAAGGACAGTGCATGTTTCAGAGATATGAGAAGCAGGAGAATAATAGCTAATATAAAGTAGATTATGTGGAAAAATCTAAAAAGGTTGATTACAGTGATAAAATTCAGCTGAAAAACTGAAGCACAGATGTACAAATACCAAATAAATACAAATAAAATAAAACAAACAAAAAATAAGCATCAGGTATTATTACCCCCTTCGCTATCTTATCATAGCTTGAAAGATACACATCACATTGAATTTTATCTTTTATTAGTATGCACAGAAGGGGCGAACAATTGCTAGTCTCAATAGTTCAGTCAAATGAACTCAATACATTCTAGGTAATTTGTGTGATACAAATACACCCTTGTTCAAAAATTCCCAGGCTAACACACTGCTACATGCCTGGAAATTAAAATGTTGTCTTAGGAGATAGGAGACATCAGTCTTTCCTAAAAATTTAATTACTTGATTAAAGTATTCATTATTTATTTGTATATGTACATGTGTGTATGTGTGTATGTGTGTGTGTGCATATATGTGTGTGTGTGTTTAAGTGTACATGTGTGCGTTGATCTGTTCATGGAGATCACAAGTCAATCTAAAGGAATTAGCTCTGTCCTTGAATTATGTGTCTCAGGAGTTGAAGCCAGGTCAAAAGGCTCTACAGTCAGTACATTTATCCCACAGGTCATTCTGTCCACCCTAGGATCAGTCTTTCTATACAGGATGTGTTGTGACTCAGGATTTGGGGCCATATAAAATACCTTCTGAGTACGTTCCCCTCATCCTCTGTCCAGCAAGATTTGGTGCTACATTCTGTGGCGAGGCCATGTGGCTTGTCTGAGCCATGAACACTAATACCACTTTTGTCTGTTCACTCATGAGCTCTCCCTGTCTCTGCAAACATTCTGCATCAAGCCTTTCGTTTGGTGTCCAAGGCCTTGTTTCTTTCTCTCTGCTTTCTACACTGCTGAGCACCTCTATTTGTTCTCCTTGGCAGCTAAAGTTGGACCAGGAAAACATACTTTTTATGTTTTTGTTGCTGTCATTCTGTAGTGTATAGCCAACCACAGGGGGGGGGGGTGGTTCAAGTGAATTTTGAAATAAAAAAGCTAACTGCTGTGGATTGGATTTATTGCCAAACTCATCTCTGCCTTGGACTCAGATGGTTCAGTATATTTTACAGAGAAAATAATGCTGGAGGCCATTGCGTATTCATTATTTTTGGCAAGAGTGGCCTGGTGAAAGGCAGTCTCTTTGTGTAGCAACAGGTGCTGAGAATTTCATTGGTTGCCTCTCTTTTTTTAAGCAGTTGTAATTGAACCTGAGTGACAGCTATTAATAGATGGGACATCTGGACTGCAATCAGCTAATTACCTTGTTTTATTTGCTTTCTGTAGGAACTGAGTGTGAACAATTAGGACTAAGGTGTAACTTGTCACCCAACTATTAAAAAAAAAAGTAAAGAAGGAAGCAAGTGGAGCAGAACTTTGGAAGGATGGCAATCTTGAATTATGTTACACTTAAAGAATAATTTAAGGTAAGGGGTTTGCTTCATAGGAGGAGGAAAGTCTACCTGGGAAACAGTTAATTAACAGTGATATGTTTTCTTCCTACTTCTGTGGTAGCACATTGCTATAAATTTAGGGCCTTACAAATTACGAACCTATTGTCTCAATGACCTTGAGAAGGTAGAGCTACAAGATCGATCTACTGGAACTGAAATTAAGATGTTCACAGGTCTGCATTCCTTTCCGGAAGCTTTAAAAGAAAATATGTTTGTTTGTTTCTTTTCCTTTTCTAGCATAGGGGTTTGTCCATAGGCCTTGAGTCTTGTTCTCTTATCCACCATTAAGCCCAAAATTTTCAGATTATTCTAAGAATTCTTATGAAGCTGTGAATCTCTTTCCTTATCCTTTTCTACCTCCATTGCTATTAGAATGGGCACATCTGGGTAATGCTAGATTTCCTCACCACCACATGGTCCCCATGTTTATTTCTCTTTAAAATGTATTTTGTTCTTCAGAATAGCATATAGAAACATACCATGAATTCAAGCATGAGCCTCTGTGAAGGAGCCTTACTGGGAAACTCACCAATAAGTAGCCCTGCTCTATTTTTCTGCATTTTAAATCTGCTTTATCCCTTTGAATATTATATTTCCAAAGTTGGCATCAAAAGTTTTTTTTTTATTTCAAACAAAACAAAACTATTGTCTCGTCATGTTCTTTAAGTTTGAATCAAGGCTATTTTGAGCACAAATATATTTTAAAGACAAATGAAAGCATTTCCTGAAATAGGATTAGAGATTCACATGGATTTATCCTCATTTATCTCTTGACGATATAAATTTATAAGTGTGAATTTCTTACCTTCAGTTCAGTAATGACCAAGGAAGCTGCCAGGGCTTCAGGAATCAACATGTTTCCACTCTTGTTTCCACAGGCTGTAAAATTCATTCACGGAAAGTTTAGGTCTCTGAGGTCTTGTTTTGGAAGAATCCCCAATTCTTAGTGGCATTTCTTTCACTTGAGCATGGGCCTTAGATTCCTAGTCATTTGCCCTTTGGACTCCTTCATAGGATCTATTTCAACCTCAACTGTGTGTCCATCAAAGTGTATGCTTCCTAATTAGACATTTCAGAGTATAAGAAGAGGAAACTTCGTGCTGCAGTTCATTTATTTCACCCTCTCTGCAAGTGAGCTTACTTGTGTGTGGGAGTGACAGTCACAATCTCCAATGTATCTCAAGGCCTGACCAATGAAGAAGTTCCGGCTGCACAGAGAGTGCAGGACCACCCTGAGGCACACTGAGGGTTTCTGGATGTTCTCAGGGTTTTGAGTCACTAAGTCACTAAGACGGAAAAGAAATCACTTGAACATAGAGCAAATCAAGGAGTTCTGGAAGACTGAGAAAAACAAAATGGTGTCGGTTTATGTAGATATCGGCTTCATAGTTGTTAGAAATAGAAAAACAGCCAGTGCTGGACACCAGGGCCTGTTGAATGAAAAATACAAAGGCTCAGATATGGTGACTGTGTTGAGAGATGTGAAGACCTTGTTGTTTTTCTCATTTCCTGCTACGACAGCATGTCAAAAATGCAATAACTACTTCCTGGAAGAAAATTGCCATGTAGTGAAGAGGGAAACATGTGGTTAGACAGCAAAAGATAAATGTAGTGTGCTACTGGTTTGTACAAGAAAAGAGAGTATAAAATTGTTGGCTTTATTGATAAAGCTCAAATTATTAGTTTTATGAGCCAATTCATTATTATTTTGTCTTCACAAAATTTCAACAATGTATGCATTTTTGTGGGTGTAATTTTAATGTATGCTATTTGTCTATATAACATACCATTTATGAGTGTTTATATATTACTTAGTATATAAAACAAGATTACTACATTTTTTTACTTTTATCTCCAAATTTTAAACACAAATAAGAGAATATATAGCTTCCCAAGCAATTTGTTGTTAAATATCCCTATAAACTGTCAACCCATAAATATGGAAGAAAATCAGAATAGAGTACAATGAAATTGTCCTTTAATTAGAAAAAAATTGAAACACATAGACTGTATTCTACATTATGTTACAAATTATCAGTGTGCCTATCTGTTTGAATGACAGGCCATTTTAATTACATGATCTTAGGTCTTAAGGCTGTCATATAAGAATATTAATGTCGACTATCTCATGCTATTGAATCATATGATACACATCATGGGAAACCTACGGTAGGTCCTCAAGAATATGTAAAATTACTTAAGGTAATATTGAACACTGTGAATCACAAAGGTTAGTAGTATGGTTTAAGTAATAAGTTCAATTTCAGCAAATTTGCTAGAGGGCTGGGCCTAAAATAAACAGAAACTAATCTTCTGTGAGTGGCGTTGCACTGATGGTAATTGATACTGTAGAGAATTGGGAACAGGAGAGCTAAGGCTCATTACAGCATTTTTTTCTGAGTACTGAACATTGAAAATGCTGAGTGCTGTAATCTGGAATAAAGACAATTTGACCTCCAATTTTATTACCATTTTTGCTATAGCTCCTGAAAATATCTTCTCCATAGCAGCCACACAAAGCAATGTTAATCTTCCTCTCTTCCAAGTTAAGCTGGAACAGACAACATTGCTTAACGGGCAATAATTTTCATGTTTTGTAAGTTGTCTCCAAATGTATTAGGATCTGGGGCCTTGAATGGGGACTCTGGAAATGTGTTGTATGAAGAGTAATGGGGGTACCTTCTTCCTATTAAGTATTTTTTTTTTTGGTTTGGATTTTTTGGTTGGTTTTTGTGTGTTTTTGTCGAAATTGTGCAGCTTGACTTAATACAAAAAGTCTTATGTGATGAAAAACCTGCAAAAGCATTTAAATAGATCATTCATTGGACTCAAAATATGAGTTTCAAAGAAAGACTTTTTAAATATCCCTGTGTTGGATATGATCATCTTGGAAGTAATTATAGTACAGATTTTTTTCTCCTAAAAAATTCCTTCATCTTGAAATGTTTTGAATGTCATGACCTTTACTGACCTCTTGCCATCATATGGGAGACATCTAAAGATAGCCAGATTTCGGTTGGCCTTACACCTCCCCTTCAATATTGTTTCATTAAGCACCTAGGGAATGGAGTTTGTAGAGGGGAACCTGGGGGCATATTCTTATAGACCAGTTAATCCACACTCGCCTTTCCAAATTACTTTCAAGTTCTATGGATTAATTTTTGGAGGTTTTCAGGTCAATAATTTGTAAGCTATATAGACATTTTTCTGCCCACAGAAAATGAATAATAGGAAAGTAACATATTTCTTGGTTTTATAATTCAAAATGAGAGAAAGGTATTTTATTCTGTTTTACAATTCTGGAGCATTTCATAAAAATGTAAACTTTTTCTCACTTCACTTAATTTCTTGGTGAATTTTGCTCAGAAGGCTTCAGCAAATATAGCATTATGTTCCTAGATATTATGTTCATGATATATTCTTATACTTTCTTACAAATAACACACCTAACTGAAAATATTTATCTTGGAAAGTAATACAGATATATTTATCTTGGTAATTAATACAGATTTTTGCAAAAGCTATGGGAGATTTTGATTTTGTTCTTTCACATAATTTAATAAGAATTTACAAAGTTACCTAACTGTAAAACTGTAAATTTAGTTCTAGATTTTATTGAATAATATTCACAAACTAGACAAAGCAAGGCAGCAAGTGTTTCTGATCATAACTGATGAGTGGAATGAAAGTACATGTGGACTGTAATTTTTTTTTTACACATCTGAGCTTATCATTAAAAAATTTTACCTTCAGCACTGGTAAAAAAATGGTAATATATTTGCAATTTAATACAGTATATAATAGAAGTTCAATAAACATCATTGAAACCCAGGTTCTTCTCTACAAGAATAAGAATCCCTTTAAGGACACCTATTAGCACTTCTCAAAGAGCTCATCTGAGCACATTAAAATTTTTCAGATATTTTTGAGGCAGCAGACCCATAATTCCTTACTGCTGACATCCCTGCACTCCGAAGTTATGCTTATTGATGACTTTTTTCATGATTGTAGGATGCCAATCCCATCTGACTGACAGCTGGGTGCTAGGCAGAATGCATCCCTAAGCATACTGTATTATTTTAATGAAGGAATGGCCCCATAGGTGCAGGTCATTATTTTCTGATCATTTAAGGATACAGAGGGTTAGACAATTTGAACCCGCTCATACTTTTACCCATATCGATCTTTTCTTTAATGAAATTTTCTGACTCTTCCACCATGATACATTATACTGTCTGTATTAGTCATGTTTCTCACTGCTGAGATAAAAGGTCTGACACAAGTCATACCAAGGAGAATGATCTTATTGTTCACTGCATATGGTTATATCATCTCTGATGGTAGTTTAGCAAGGCAGCAGAAGGATCATGCCACTGCTTGGTACACCTACTGTTAATGGAGACAATTGAGTGCTGGTGTTTCTCCAGCTTTCCTCTTTCACAGTGTAAGGGCTCATCCACCGATGTGACTAGCACAACTCAAGATACATCACCACTCAGGTCCACCTTTCGAGAAAATGCCCTCATGTATACCTTGACGCATGTTTTCCAGATAAATTCTAAATTCTGTCACTTTGAAAAGGAAGGCTTATTAGTACGGTGGCATTGTATTTTCAAATACAATAACTAAAATTGTATTAATCTTCTGCATTGTGATGAATTTGAATAAAATTTGAGAAAGCACCTTGTCTAATACCGAGTGTAGATAGGAGAGTGACTGCATGCTTGATTGACTACTTCACATCTGTCCAGATGTGTTGTCTCAGAACTGTCTGTTATGGCATTTGAATTCTCTGATTTTGTTATACAGAGGAAGACTTCAAGGCATATAGCACACACCAAAGAAATGTTAGCTGAATTTGTCCCGTCCTTTCTTGTATGAAATGTTATCATGGTAACGTGTTTGCCAACCTTAAGCTGGGGAAGATTGGTAGTTATAACCAAAATAGCCAATGAATTGGATCATATATGGGATCTTAAGCAGCACTATTGTGATAACGAAGTTTTACATGGAAATGCAGTCACAAAGATGTATACCATCTCTTTTTTGCATCTCAGAACCAAAGAAAGGATTCAGAGATACATTTTTGTCTTTTTTATACTAGTTTAACAAAAACCCTCTGGAAGATAGGCTTTCTTCTCTCTCTCTCTCCCAGCAAATTTTATTTGCTGTTGTACTGATGTCTTGTTCTATGGATCATAGATATTAATTATTTTCTACTATGACTGGCAACCCAAAAAATAAATCAGTGGTTAAAGGAACAGAGATAATGAATTGGTGTTGAATGTTCTTTTAAAAGCATTAAAATACTGAACAGCTTTTCAGCTGGGAGGAAAACATGGAATTCTGAGGCAAGTGATACCTTAGGATATATATATATATATATATATATATATATATATATATATATATATATATATTCTCTTTTCTTATAATGTGCCTAAAGCCTCAAAACAAATTTTCTCCAATATATAAAAATCATTAATATTAACCTGGGGAATTTTCTCTCTTTGTAAGAATACTTGAGGAATTGAAAAGAATATCTGAATGAGGTTTCCTGATATCCACTTAAACAGCAAAGAGTAAGCACTAGGTATCTGTTAATCCCACCTTATTAAAATGTCAGTGGGGCAGGGACAGGAAAGTTGCTGGAGCTTATTGAATGTCACCTCATCCAGAAGGTCATTGTGAGATTATATCACAAGAGAAAAAGACAGAGAGTGACAGAACAATATATGATTTCCTACTCAAGCCTACATGTAAGCATAGGTGCACATAAAGATACATACATGTATATATCCACATGTACATACAACACACACCACACACACACACACACACACACACACACACACACACACACCATGAAGTAGAAACATATTGGTTCTTTGGAAAGTCATTCTGATAGTGATTTTCTGGGGCAAACATGTGAACGAACATTTCATTAAAGTGGACACAGTTGTTAAAGGTAGAGCAAACTCTTGAAGGTATGTTTTACTCAAGCAGACACAGAAGAGGATGTTCTGCTAAAGCAAGCATATGAAAAGAGATGTGATGAAGGATTCTTTGCTAAAGACATGCATTGATCTACCTTACATTGCCTAGTTGAGCTGCATTTGTTGGGACTCCATAGAGAGAAACACACACACACACACACACACACACACACACACTCATCTGGAGGTAAACTTCAGTTTCTTGTGGCTTCTGTTGATTCAAAGTGATCAGTAGAGTGATGTCAGCTGAGAAAAACACACTTGCTGAGGCAAGACACATGGAGGAGACGTCATGTACAGAGGGTATAAATGGGACTCAACTGAACTTGGCTTCCTGGAACAGCTAGATATACAACGTTTGTAAATCCTGTGTCTTCGCTGATCTTCACTGAAAGGCATAGCCCAGAACTTCGGATGTCCCTCCGGGTCCATGCTGTCTCTGCTAGGTAGTGCCACTACTGTTGATTCCTGTTTGCTAACTCAACTCTACCAAACTGGACTGTTAGTGTACCTGTGAAGTGTTTGTGTGTGGATCAGGCTGCTGCTGCTGACCTGTGAAATGAACTGCAGATTTCTAGGCAACACAGATGGGCTGATGGGAGTTACTCCAATGAATGTATCTAACAGGTCACATCCCCCATGTCTCCTTTCTTTCCAACTACCTCTGGTGGGTGATAAGACTAAAAGGACAGTTAAAGCGTTTAAGAGCCATCATTAAAAATAGGTTTTGAAAAATATTAAGATACACACACACACACACACACACACACACACACACCTGAATTTATAACCACAATAGGTTAATGCTACTTCATCTTCATATGTGATCTTTATTTGATTAAATGGTCATAGCACTATTTGTAATAGGGAAAAGACCAAATTATATGCATTTACTTTTTATGGAATATGTATCATACACAATTATATGTATATATTTATATATGGGATTATGACATGAGAAAAATAAGAAATGTGTGTGTATTTGTGTGTGTTAGCACTTTTAAGTGAAAATTCATAGCAACACCCAGAAGACTGAAAATTTGATGGTTGCTATATAAATAAAAATAAACAAAAGTATTTTCTGTCAGAAAATAAAAGGAAAGCTAAGTTACAGAATGAGAGAAAGTATCAGAAAGAACAAGAACCTAAGATATATAATGAAATTTTGAAACTTAAGAAGACAAAATCATGGAAACCCGACACAAACTCTCACATGCTCATACACACACACACACACACACACACACACACACACACACACACACAAGATCAGAAAAGATGGGTTGTAATATTATAATGGCCAATAGACTAAAAAGTTGGAGGCTACACCCAAAATTCAATATTATGACTCACTAAACAAGATTGAAATAGTGAAAATACTAATAGATATGCTGACAGAAAAGAGTGAAATTTCACAAGGTCAAAACTCCAGTTCAATAACTACAGGTGACTAATAATTGTAAAACAAAAAAGTTTGGATTACTCTCTCTTAGGTATGAGCACTCCAATTGCTTATCCAATACAAACTTAGTAATCATGAAACTATACATATAAAAGCAATACCAAATGGAGTCAGCGGTTGACATTTGTATTCTAAGTAACATATAATTGTGTATGTTAATCACAAAATAATCAAAGAAAGGGAGAACATCAATGTGAGAGCAGTGAGTAGCATGGGACAGGGTTGAGAGGGGAGACGTGGAAGGTGTTGGCGAAACAAAGGTGAAGAGTAAAGTGATATTATTAAATTTTCCTTAAAATTTAAAAATTAGTTGGGATATTTGACTTCATGAAGTCATTATGGAGAAGAAAGGCACTTGTTGGTGATGTTAACCTGAGTAACTTAATGAAGAGAAACCAGGGACTTCAAAAATAGAAGATAGTTTATTTTCTAAGTCATAAAACATTCCAAACCACACTAGGCACTACATCAAATAGAATAATAAAACATCAAGAGATATTTGTCTTCATATACATTTTATACTCCTGTTTTTCAAAAGCAAAAAGAAGAACAAAAACAAAAACAAAAACGAAGTCGCCAACAACAAAATATGGTGTTTTAAATTAAAGTCACAGATTTTTCTTCACCACACTTTGCTAAAGTAATGTGAAATTTACTCTGAATTTTTAAAGAGATTTTTGAGATTCATGTATGAGAAAGATCCCTTACTATGGCTATGATGCTAGAAAACAATGGCTTTGAAACATTCTGTCACATGAGCTGAGTCATCATTTATTCAAGCCTAGTACACTAGTTCAGTCTTTGGCTTAACCATAAAATGTAGTTAATTTAATTTCTACTATTTCCTAGCTATTATTAACCATGATTTGAGTGATGCTATTTTCACTTCAAAATAGATGTAGCCCAGTGTGGCATCAAACTCTGGAGTCACAAAAAAACGTAGACATTGTAATATGATAAAAGGCAGAGCGAACAAAGCTTTCGATGCAATAAAGTTCCTTCCTGATTTGAAAAGTGGAACATATTTTGTCTCAAAGACTGAATATATCACATGTTTTCTAAGGCATGCTGACTATTTTATTCTACCTTTAATATAGATCATTTCAGAAGATGCAAGATTAGTGATATATTTTATATTTCATTAATTGTCACAAGTGTGTGTGTGTGTGTTTGTGTGTGTGTGTGTGTGTGTGTAGTATAATTACTGGCAGATATAGAATACACAATTCAGTTGGAGAAATGGCTCAGCAGTTAAGAGCACTGGCTGTTCTTCCAGAGGACCCGGGTTCAATTCCCAGCAACCGCATGGCAGCTCACAACTGTCTGTGATTCCAGTTCCAGGTGATCTGACACCCTCACAGGCATACTACCACTATTCGTAAAATAAAAAAAAAAATAAGTAAGCTATTTCTTTAAATGGGCTGGAGTGCTCAGCGGCTAAGAGCACTGACTGCTCTTGCAAAGGTCCTGAGTTCAAATAACAGCAACCACATGGTGGCTCACAACTATCTATGATGAGGTCTGATGCCCTCTTCTGGTGTCTGAAGAGAGCTACAGTGTACTTATATTAAATAAATAAATAAATAAATAAATAAATAAATAAATAAATAAATAAATATTTAGACTACATAATTCAAAAGATATACAGAAAAACTGTTCTATAAATAAAACAAAACATTTCAGTACACTCGGAATCTAGAGGTCCTCTTTTGACATACTATCTATAATGTTATCTTTCATTAATATATGTTGTTAACTATGCACTTGTAAGTGGGCATATACCATGCATGCCCTTTTGGGACTCAGGTACCTCATTCAGGATGACTATGCTCCAGTTTCATCCATTTACTTGCAAAATACATGATGTGTTTGTTTTAATAGCTGAATAATATTCCACTGTGTAGATGTACCACATTTTTTCTATATCTATTCTTCAGTCAAGGGACAATTAGGATTTTTCCAGTCTCTTAAAATAGCAAATAAAGCTGCTATTAACATAGTTGAGCAAGTGTCTTTGTGGGAGAGGGGTGCATGTTTGGGGTACATGCTCATGCGTGGTATAGCTGGGCCTTAAGGTAGAAGAACTATTCACTAACTATTCATAGAACTGATCTTTCTGAGAAACTGGCAAATTTTCTTCCAAAGTGGTTGCAACGATGCATTCGAGGCTATTTCCCAGTTCCTCTTCTATGAAATTTAATGTATCTGGTTTTACGAAGTTGAGCATTGCCCTTTAAATGTCTATAATGAATTCTGCTGGAACTTCGATGTGGATTGCATTGAATCTGTAGTGGATATTAGTCATAAAATACAGGATATCCATGCTACACTCTACAGACCCAAAGAAGCTGAAGAGGTAATGCACAAGTGAAAATGCTTGAATATTATTTAGAAAATGGTATAAAATCGTCATAAGAAGCAGGTGGAGGAAGGAAACTGAGGGATGGAGAGAGGATCAGGAGAGCAATGGGAAAAGTCAGGATCAGTCATGGCATAGGACAGGAAAGATGGCCTGATGGTCATGTGAATGATTGGAAATCTGCAACTGACATGGGTGGGGAGTTGGGGTGTATTTCCAGGGCTTGATAAAGATGAAGGATGAGGGAAGTACACAAAAACCAATAAGGGGGACCTTAGCATTGGGGACATTGAAACCTGATGAGGCCACATCCTACAGCCAGGCAGAAACCCAATGGAGTGATAGACACCAAGCCACCTACAAAGCTTTCAACCTAAAATTTATTCTATCTACAAGAAATGAAGGGATGCGGGAAGAGACTGGGAATGGCCAGCCAATAACTACCCCAACTTGAGAACCATCCCACGGGCAAACACCGACCCCTAACATCATTAAGGACATTGTTATGTTTGCAAACAGGAGCCTATCATGTCTGTCTTCTAGGAGGCTCCCCGCCTCAGCCAAACATTTCTGTCCTTAAAACACTTTCAAGTACATATTCTTCTAATGTTTCTTCTTCTCTCTCTCAAAAACCAAAGGGTAACTCATTAGATAATAATTCCATCAATAACCTTATCTAGTTTGGAAGATGGCTTAACAGGTATATCCAAATATCCAAATACCCCTAAAATTAACATACATAAAACTTCCATTATCATAAAGTCAAGCATCTAGATATCTATAAGCCATCATACACACATACACACACGCGCGCGTGCACACACACACACACACACACACACACACACACCACAAATAACTAGAGAGAACTCTTAACTTAAAAGTTCATAGGAGACATAGGAAAAATATGAAGTTACCTAGTTCTTCTTTATTAATAAAAGAAATCTCTTAGTAAGTGTTGCTGTACTGTTTACCTAACCAGGGGAACCCATTATTACCTTAGAGTTGAACATTTCCCATAGCCTATGTTATTTAAACTTGCAGTACATTTAATCAAGTTTGATAGGCTTCATAACAAAAGAGAGATTCCAGATAGTATTAACCTTCATTCTTTTATTCCCTTGACAGTAATACAGTGAAGAGGTAAAGACATGAGTCCACAGCATGAAGATTTTTAGCATAATACACTGACCTCCAGAGCAAACTCACTTCGCGTGAAAGTTTTCTTGTTAGTACAAAAGTTAGCATCCTTAATTTCACTCTCTGTTTTTTGACAGCCAAGAAGAATCCGTCTGTTTTCTTAAACATTCTATCTTCTTTGCTGAACAGGGTTCACTTTCACAGTGATGGCAGAGAGTCAATTCATACAGTTAGTGAAAGGAATTATGTCATCGTGACCAATAGACCACTCAAGACAGCATTTGGGGCTTTTAATAATTACATCAGACTTTATACAAATTTCACAACTGTCTTCAAAAATTCCCTCTAGGTCTTTCTTTTATACAGATACCTCATTGTGAAGTGTCTGTGAAATCAATTGATACTGTAACTAACCTGTATTATATGAAGGCAGCTATTGTGAAAGATGAGCGACATTCTCTTCGTAGTATCGTCTAAATGTACAAACTCCATTTGGTTAACCTGGAATCACTGTGTTTTAATTTTAGAGCATGTAGATTTGAAGAGCTTATGGTTATATTTTTATCTTTTACAGCCCAGGCTAATTGATTTCTAAAACTGGAAGCATAACAAATACATTTCTAAATCACTACCTTGGGACCTAGAGTAAAAGAAAGCGAGGTTCAGAGAAGATTAAATGATAGAGAAAGATGATGTTTGATATCTCCTTCCTCTTACTGGTGTGTCCCATTCTGGTAGAGAAGATAAGCATCATGAGAAGTGACAGAGAGGGTGAAATGCATAAAATAAAATTTTCTTAGAGAGATAAGCCATAAATAGCAATAAAGAGAAAAAAATATATGGAATACTTAGAAAGTAACTGAACACATACTCTAATTTAGCTTATGGTCATTAATATTAACAACCTGCTTTTCACTATAAAAAATAAATCTAAATGTCAACCTTCGTATTACAACCTCATATTAGCAATATGATTTGAACCAGTACAAATCTGGCTTCCCCTTTCTTTCTATTCCTGTACCCCTTCAGTCATTCTACCATATTCTCTCCAGTACCTTTACATAACAAGTATTGTCTTGTGATTTTTTGGGGGGCAGATGTAAACAGCCATGCATTAACTTCAGACAGGACATGAATGAAGGGGAAAAAGGGCATGAGTCCAGGCAAGGGCAGCATAGTGCCAGTGAGATTAAGGGTATAGATTACTGAAACACAATTGCATCTCCTAAGGTCTCATCCTGGAATAAATGCTGACTCAGGAACATTGCCTTCTTTTCTGTTGCGTAGCGAACCTATAAGAAGCCCCAACAGAGTATCCTGTGCTTACAAATTATTTACTATACATGACACCTGGTGACAGATGTCATAAATTCATAAATTTCAGAGGTTCTTAGTCCTAAGAGTATACTTAGCTTTCTCAATCCTATGATCTTTCCATGACACTCCCAGAGCAGAATATTTCAATGGAAAGGCAAATGCTAGTCCATTGCCTTGAGATGTTTTTAGTTATAATAGTGACTGAACTAAGTGCAAGCCTCTGTCTGAGAAGTAAGCAAAATTCTGTAAGATGGAGTTTTTTTCCCCTCCTCGAAGAAGATATGTGTTTAGAACTGTGGAAAGCCACAATAACATTCGCCATCACAAGATAGCGCTGGCTTCCGCTGCGCCCCACGTGGAAAGCCGGGATAGCATTCGCCATTACAAGATGGTGCTGGCTTCCGCTGCGCCAGCCCGACTTCCTTTCAGGAAATTAGCTGTGTGCGCATGTGCAAGAGTGTGTTCGCGCCAAGTCTTTGCCCACCCCGGGGTGTGCCAGTGAGATCATGGGTAAGCGACCAATCAGGCGTGGACGCGCCATGCTAGGGTTTTATTTTCTTTTTCTTTTTCTTTTTTTCAGAGCTGGGGACCGAACCCAGGGCCTTGCGGTTGCTAGGCAAGTGCCCTACCACTGAGCCAAATCCCCAACCCCCGTGCTAGGGTTTTATAAGCAGCGCCTTTCTGGGCCCCAGTCTCTCCTCTTCAAGATGTAATAAACGCTTTGCTGCAGAAGAATCCTGGTGTCCGCACGTGTTCTTGCTGGCGAGACGATAGCACGGGACATTTGGTGCCGAAACCCGGGACAAACGCCTCACCATCGCCGGTGCCGAGGAGAGCCTCCATCCACAGAGAGGGTCCAGAACTGCAGGTCGAAAGATAAGCTCTGAGAGACATGTTTGGTCTTGATCTCTCTCATCTCTCTCCCCCATTAAATGATGCGGTGGAAGCTTTTGTTATTGTTTTGGCAGCGCTCATTCTTTCTCTTTTGGTTTTTGATTTTGCGGCTGCCACTAGGCACAGCCAGAAATCGTGCCTAGAAAATGAGAAATGCCGCCCAACAGTAATAGCAGGACAGGGAGCGCTAGGGGAGTTACAGGACAGCATGTCAGAAACAGAGCGAAATGTAAGATTAAAGAGCTCAAAGAGAAAAGGTGCACCTAAGAAAAAAGGCCCTTCCAAGGACCTTGGATCCGAGGAGGCGAGAGATAAAGGAAAGGACGCCCTGGGAGAGAAAAAGGGAGGAGATAAAAGGAACACAGTATTTTGGGAGAAAAATTGTGTCTTTGTGCTTGTCAAAGGTGTGATTAGGCTCTGGAAACTTCACAGAGTCATACTGATCAGATTTGATAGAGGTAGACTGCCTGAAACATTTATTCAGGAGAATCAAACAAAAAGATATCTCAATTCTTCATTTTTCCTACCCCCTACCCCCAAGGACATCTCAATGCCCATACACAGCTTGATGGAGTTAATGTAATTGGGTTGTGAGTGGAAATATTCAGGACTGTGTTTCACTCCCATACCATTTGTGAATGTTAGTCGTGCTGCTCAGATATCCCGTAATATATCTCAGTATCGTACAGGAATTTGGTTTCAACACGTTGATGGACTAGTCCAGGAATTGAGACAATCCATCGTCCATATCACTCCACTCGAGTGGATGGTCACCGTGGAAGTGGTGGGAAAGGGGAAATCCTACCTCTCTGCTGACTCCTATTGGAATATGGGTCCCTTTGGTGGGACACCATCTAGTTTTTCCCTCTATGTGTATTGTCTGTCCTTGGTGCACCAAGCTGTCCATGTCTATCAGTTTATGTCTGTGGTTCTTGCTTCTCATTGTTTAAATGTTTTATGTTTCATGTTCAAAAGAGAAAATGGTAAAAACTTTATCTGCCAATCGTTCATATCTTGATTTGGTTTTAACTTGTTTCAAAAAAGGAACAAATGAATAAAAAGCAGTTTCAATCGGTCCTTGGAGCCCTGTATCTGTAGCCAGGAGTCTAGGTCAGCTGGAGAAGCTGCTCGGGGATGAGCGTCTGCATGAGCTGATTATTAGACTTAGCAGGTGACAAGGTGCTTCTCTTAAAATCACAGCTAGAAAAGTCATAATGGTGTTTGGTCTAAATATTAAAGATATGTGTAGCCACTTCAATTTTGTTTCTCATTGGTTTTAAATGTATAAATATGCTCTACATGCCTTGGTTATGGACTATTGGCTTTTAAGTTATTGGATATGGTTAAAAAGGTATAATATTGATAACAGAAAGTTGACATAACATAAAGCTGGTAATTTGGATAAAGTCATTATAGACAACATGTGACATGAGCCAACCTAGGGAAACAGGTCTAAATTGAGATAATATTTTTATGAAACTCTTATCCTAGAAACCAGGCTTCTAAAAGAATTTAGGACAATGTCTCTTTGTTGAGGTATTGGAGACCGCACCATCGTGCGTTGATATGTAGGAATTGGCAGTCAAACTTTGTAGCATGAAGGATAGACTCGGTGTCTTGGAGACTAGATTTTGGAGACTAGATTGTTTGTTGGAGGTTGAGTTTTGCTTTCCAAAGTTGTGGTTTGCCCTGAAGTTATCTGTATTTTAATGCTAATTCCACTGCCCCAAGGACAGCTGCCTAGTCACTACTCAGAACTCAGGTGACCTTGTGGTTGTGCTATGGTGTTACAAGGAGAACTTTAGGATTTGATTAAGGATTGCCAGTGTTACATTGACTAACTCAAACTTATTTATAATTGAGGAAAAATCAAACAGGTAGAGATTGTTACAGGACTTACAAAGGATTGATGAGGTCTTAGAACTTGTGAGAGCATTACAGCCAGTTTCCTTCCTCCAACTGCCATTTCAGGACAGATTTAGAGGATTGATTTTATGCAATTTGTTTACGTCATAGCAATTGTGAGTTTTCATTTCATGAGCTTGCTTATAATTTTAGAGAGCCCATGAAGTGATATCATTAAAAATTTTACAAAAGAGTGGCTAATAGCCTTATATTGTGTAATTTTGTTGCTTCTTCAATGTAAGAAGTTAGAACTTTGAATCTTTCAGTGTATATGGAAATTTTTACTACAAATCTTTGCTCTCAAAATGAGCTTTAATATTTGGGGAGTAGCTGTTACACTACTCCAGAAAAGAATATTTGAAACTAATTTTAAGCTTCTAAGGATATGTTAATTGCCAAAATTCCTCACCTTACCAGAGGACTTAAGCCTTTGTTATCCTCATTGGAGATAAAGCTTCAGTTGTGTTAATACAGAATTGTAGGCTAGAGTCATGGAAGTATTTTAAAAAGAAACCTGGTGGCACATACCTTATTCCAAACAGCAATCAAATTGGTTATTACAAAATACTGATATTTGGCCTATTACATATACAAATTTTTCAGGCAAAATTGATAATTTTACTCTTTGCATGCTTTTGTACTTCCTGTATATTTGTGCATGCAACCCATAGGAAATGCACTTATTGTATCTATAGGTGGTTCATCTAATGAAAAGGCTACATGTATGATTGGATCACTTGTTTATTCTCTTGAGTTTCCCCTCACAGACTACTAAATTACGTGCTGTAGCCACTGTTTTTAAAATGTTAAAAAATCAAGCTTTCAATTCATATACTGATAGCCAATGTGTGGCTTGTGGTTTCACAATTGATTAAAATTTTTTCCTTTTTTTTAGATACTACTAACCCTTAAATTTTGCAATTAGTTAATGCCTTATTGGAGACAAGTTTTCTACATGAAATCAGTGAGTGATGATTTCAGTGTGAATGTCTGACAACTCACTGTCCTTTCAGTGCTCTGGGTCAGACAACTAAACAAAACCATAGACCCAGCTCTTTGAAAATGGCAATGGAGTTGATAACACACCCTCACGAAAAGAGGAAGACTCCATTTGCTTACTTTCAATGTCCAGCCTCACCCTGCCAACTCAGGGATTTCTAAATAAGGCTAAATCTGGACTTGTTTACAGGATTCGGCATTTCTAATTAATGCTCAAAACTTGTGAGGTGGGCTGGAGAGATGGCTCAGTGGTTAAGAGCACTGACTGCTCTTCTAGAGGTCCTGAGTTCAAATCCCAGCAACCACATGGTGGCTCACAACCATCTGAAATGGCAACTGATGCCCTCTTCTGGTGTGTCTGAAGACAGCTACAGTGTACTTATATACATTAAATAAATAATAAATAAATCTTTAAATAAACAAAAAAACAAAACAAAAAAAAAACTTGTTAGGTGCTGGAAAGATGGCTTAGTGGTTAAGAGCACTAAGTACTGTTCCTTTGTAGGCCATTTGGGAACTCAAACTAGATAGCCTGGACCCCTTAACGAGGGAGGGCTATGATGCTAGACAGTTTATATCTTAATAAATAAAAAGGGGGAGTTATATCCCTGTATGCTATGTATGCTATACAATAATACTCCTTTTATTTCCAATTTTAAAATTTGGATGCCAAGGAACTCTGAGTGTTTATGGCACCCTACAACTAGGCATACTTCTGCATTTGGCATGATCCTGTCCAGGTATTTTATATGGGGAAGAGGGAATGTTTGTGTTTTTTCTACAGGATGCTACAAGAGTATGCCAGCTGCCAGAGGTGGTTGCTGAGACTTGCTGATCCTGGGAGCATGAAGATTCAGCTCTCGTGGTTCGGGTCCCTGGAGTCATTCCTGTGTCCTTGGAGGAAGACGGAGGAATCCCCCACATCTTTTGTCATCACAGAGATTTTGACGTTGCTGCAATCATTGTGTCCCGTCCCACTGCGGCCTGCACTCCAACCCTCTGTGCACTGCTACTTGGTGGAGAAGATTGGACTCTAGCTGTTACCCCTGCCCCCCTCATTCCCCTGGTGACTCTTGCTGCCTTAGTCATTTTGCAGTCTGTAGCTTCACAGGAATTCCATCTGCGTGAAGCTGCTGTGGACTGGGAAACACTACCCTGGTTGTGCAGATCTCAGACATGGTTCCATTGCCTGCTGGTTGTTCCAGAGAAGAATGACTGATCCTAAGCTGTCCTGGGAAAGACCTTGTTACTTTCGCTGCTATTGTAGCAGCCATTACTGCTGCAGCCATTGTGTCTGCAGTGTCCAGAGTTACCCTCCCCTAAACTATTGTTAGGCAAGCACAGTGGGTGAACTTTCTGGAGTAGTTGCTAACAATTGGGAATTCTAAATTTTATTATAGGAGTGGCTTGACTACGGCCCTTGGTGGTAGCAGCTGAGGAGAACCAGATGAGGCGCCCACTACTTATCGGGAGTGGCTCTGTTTGGTGCAGCCCTATGCTGTGGATTAGTGTTTATGCTATGGTTGGTTTGCAAACTCAGATCTCAACAGAAACGTGACAAGGTCGTTATCACTCAAGCACTTGTGGCCATTGAACAAGGGGCCTCCCCTGAAATTTGGTTATCTATCCTCAAAAATTAGTCGACATCTGAGTTCTCTGCTCTTGTACCCCATGGATTTGTGGATCCATTGCACTGGGATGAGAGAGACTCAATGATTCTTTGATCAGCCCTTCTACATCGCTGAGGTTTCCTCATTGCACGCGATAGGGTGATCATGATTTCCCCACTAACACACTTTCTGGCTGGCCTCTTTTGTAGAGTTCGTCTTAGGTCGTTTAGCAGTTACTGTCACACAGCACTGCGGTATCCAGAGACGGGCAACTTTCCTCATGCACGGACCAATCTAAGACATGGGGCCCGGTGGCGATAGGGTTACCCTACAATGGATAAGGCTGTGACATTAGAGGAACGACCTAAGACAGGAGCCACAGCAGATGGACGTAACTGCAGAGGCCTAGACCAGCCTCATTGTAGTAAAACAAAAAGGGGGAGATGTGGAAAGCCACAATAACATTCGCCATCACAAGATAGCGCTGGCTTCTGCTGCGCCCCACGTGGAAAGCCGGGATAGCATTCGCCATTATAAGATGGTGCTGGCTTCTGCTGTGCCAGCCCGACTTCCTTTCAGGAAACTAGCTGTGTGCGCATGTGCAAGAGTGTGTTTGCGCCAAGTCTTTGCCCACCCCGGGGTGTGCCAGTGAGATCATGGGTAAGCGACCAATCAGGCGTGGACACGCCGTGCTAGGGTTTTATTTTTTTTTCTTTTTCTTTTTTTCAGAGCTGGGGACCAAACCCAGGGCCTTGCGGTTGCTAGGCAAGTGCCCTACCACTGAGCCAAATCCCCAACCCATAGGGTTTTATAAGCAGCGCCTTTCTGGGCCCCGGTCTCTCCTCTTCAAGATGTAATAAACGCTTTGCTGCAGAAGGATCCTGGTGTCCGCGTGTGTTCTTGCTGGCGAGACGATAGCGCGGGACATAGAACATCACGAGGAAATAGATCAGTCAAGAAGGCCAGTAACCCTAAGATATCAAAGACAGAATTAGTAGATCTCTCTAATTCACCACTTGGTGATTATGGAGATGAAAAACCTATTTGCATATTAGTTGTGGACAAAACTTGTCTGCTGAATGTTTGTAATACTCTAACTTGGCTTTCTGAGTTTTATAGCATAAGATATGCCTGTGTGATTCAAGGTCTTTCATATAAGTATTTTCCTATTTTATATATTATACATTATGAAATTTATTTTATTAGCACACAACTCTAGGAAGGAGATATGATTTTGACAGGCTTGTAAAAGTGATTACTTAAAGAAATGCACCTCATGACAATTTAAAACCCACATAAATCTGTTATGATAAAAATATCGCATTTAGAGGCACTATTTCAAAAGCATTGGTAGATTTTTGCTTTTCATCTTTAGTGTCCCACTTATCACATTTTATCAACTTTGTAACATCACTGAGAATCTGTTTGCCCTCTCGCAATTCCCTGTAGCAACAATAAAAAGGATTAGTGTTGTTTCAGGAATTGTGTCACTAGAAAAGGAATGTGGAATATGGAACATGTGATTCTATCTTGCCACATGGTAAATCAATTCAATACTTATATAGTTTATGGCTTGGTTTTTGATAGACATCTACAATTATAGAGTCTAAACACCCATGGCCAACTTGACTTTATTATGCAGAGCCCTATGTAAGGAATATAAGAGTGCAAAGCCCGAGTTTCAAACTTGTAATGTTTGCTAAATACTCATTCCAAATAATTGTACCTTTCTCTACTTAATTTTCATCTTCTTCGGCATGCTGTTGTTAAACAGTTAAAAAAGAATCTTGGAAATAATAGAGTGTAGAACATGGTGACTAAAAGGCGTTTAGTATGAGTCAAGAACTTTCTTTGCTTCCCCCTAAAAAATGTATATTTGTTTCAGTTGTTATTGTGAAATGATTTATAATTGCCTAGGTACCTAAGGTAAAATACAGAGTTCACTTGGTCCTGAAAGAAGAAAAATATATTTACCTCCACATATCTCATATAAATCAAAACTGATAACAAAACCTGTGACAATTTCCAGATTATATAGTAATGACTAACATTTGAGTACTCACCATATACTTAACATACCACTAAACACATAAATGAAATATTTCATTTAAACTATCCTAAAGCACTCCGAACTAGCCTATACTTTGATCTTTTCCATTTGCCAAACGAAAACCAGATTTCCAATTTCACACATCTGCCCCTTTCCCCATGAATTAATTTGTTTATTCAAAGTTCCATACAAATCTCAGCCCACCTCCTCCCAGTAAACCCTTCAAAATTCCCCACCCCTCACCCCTTCCCTTGTATCAAATCACCCTGATAATTCTAGTTACTGAAACACTACACACAACTTCTCCAGCTGATTCCAGACAAGGCAGCCCAGGTAGGAAAACATGATGCACAGACAGGCAACAGGGTTGGTGTTAGCCTCCAGTCCAGGTGTTGGGGACCCACATGAAGACCAAGTTCCTACATACTTGCTGCGGAATGGGGCACCTAAGTCCAGACCTTGTATGTTCTTTTATTGATGGGTCTGTCTCTGGGAGCCTCCAAGAGTGTAGATTAGCTTATTCTGCTGGTCTTAGTGGAATCTTTATTCCCTTCAGGTTCATCAGTCCTTCCCTCAACTCTTCCACAACCTTCCAAGCTCATTTTAATATTTGGCTGTGGTCACTGCATCCGTTTCAGTCAGCTGCTCCATAGAGAATCTCTAAGGACAGTTAGGCTAGGCTCCTCGCTGTGTATCTAGGCTGCCAGATACAAACATCGCCTGAGGATCGAAGGTAGTTGAAGAAGGAAGTTAAGCCTGCAATGTGTCTCTATCGATCTTCTGAGGATAGCTCAGCAAATTTTCCTCAAATTGGAAGGGCTTGCCACTGCATTCATTTAAGTTCATCTCATATAGGACACCTGTATATCCAGGCCAGCAGTCACAGTTATAACTGTCAGCAGTGTCTTCACATTTTGCATCATTGTGACAGGCTTTGACCAACTAAGAGGCATCAAAGTCTCACAATGTGTTCCTGTGAATCTACTAGTCATGCAGGCACAGTGGTAGTGGTTGTTTCCTGTGTCCACACATAGCCATGGGGACATATTGTCTAGCACATTCATCAAAGCTGAATTCACAGTTGGTCTCCAAGGAATCCTGGTGAAATCTGTCAATTTTTAAAATTTTGATTAATTATTTTACTTATTTAAATTATATCTTTTGCTACCTCCTGGTCCCACAGTTCTTCACCCTTTCTTCTTCCTGCTCCCCATACCACCTCTGAACCTCTCTTCCCTTGGGCCTCAAGTCTCTCAAGAATTAGGCACCTTTTCTCCCACTGCGGTCAGATCAGACAGTCTTCTGATTGTGTGTGTGTGTGTGTGCGTGTGTGTGTGTGTGTGTGTGTGTGTGTGTGTGTGTATGCTGGAGGCCTTCAATTACCCCATGTTGTATGGTACCTGCTTGGTGGCTCAGTCTCTGAGAGCTCCCAAGGATCTGGGTTAATTGAGACTGCTGGTCTTCCTATGGGTTCCCTCTCCCATTCACCTCCTTCACTCTTTCCCCAGTTACTCTATAGGGGTCCCTGACATTAGTCCAATGGCTGGGTGAAAGTGTCTGCATTGTTTCAGTCAGCTTCTGGTAGGGCCTCTCAGAGGACAGCCATGCTAGGTTCCTGTCTGTAAGCACATCATAGCATCAGTAACAGTGTCAGATGGGTGACATCCCCACACATGAGATGGATACCAAGTTGGGCAGATCACTGGGCAGCCTTTGTTCAGTCTCTTCTATATTTTCATTCCTGCATTTCTTTTAGATAGGAACAATTCTTCATCAGAAATTTTGATGGTGGATTAGTAACCTAATCCCTCCACTTGAGGTATGGTCTATCTACTGGAGGAAGATTCTTCAAGTTCCCTCTCCCCACTATTGTCATTTTGGCTAAACTTACTCCACTGAGTCCTGAGAGTCTCTCACCTCTGGATCTCTGAGACTTTGTAGAGGTCCCCAAACTCCCACCCCCAGAAGCTGGGCATTTCCATTCATTTTCCTGGCCCTCTTGGCTTCTTTTCTGTTTACCTCACATATAGCTGATCCAGTTCCACTTTCACCCTCTCCACTCACCCCTGTAGTCGCTCCCTCCCTCAGCCTACTGTGATTGTTTTATTCCCCCTTCTAGGTGGGATTGAGACATTCTCCCTTGGACCTTCCTTCTTGTTAAACTCCTTACAATATGTGGGTTGTATCCTAGGTGTTCTGTATTTTGGGGATAATATATAGTTATCAGTGAATATATACCATGTATGTTTTTTGGGGTCTGGGTTACCTCACTCAGGAAAATATTTTCTAGTTCCATCCATTTGCATGAAAAACTCATAATATTCTCAGTTTTAATAGATGACTAGTATTCTGTTGTGTAAATGAATCACATTCTCTTTCTTCATTCTTTGATTGAGGGATATCAGAGTTTAACGCCATGCACAAAGCTCAAGTCCAAGTGGATCAAAGACCTCAACATAAAACCAGATACACTCAATCTAATAGAAAAGAAAGTGATAAAGACCCTGGAACTCCTTAACCCAAGAGAAAATTCCTGAGCAGAAAGAACACCAATGGCTCTAAAAGCTACAACTGGTAAATAGGTCATCATGAAATGTATAGGCTTCTGTTAGGCAAAGGACACTAACAATAGTACAAACAGCAACCTATAGTTGGGAAAATAATCTTCACTAACCCTTCATATCACAGAGAGCTAATATCCAAAGTATATAAAGAACCCAAGAAGTTAATCTCCAAAAATAAAAGCATATATCCCATTTAAAAAAAAAAAGTTCAACATCCTTAGTCATCAGGGAAACGCAAATCAAAATGACCCTGAGATTCCACCTTACACCAGTCACAATGGCTAAGATCAAAACTTCAAATGACAGCACAGTATTTTCACATAAAATCATTTATTTTCACATTCCCCTTTTTCTACTATTCCTTCGAATGGGAATCTAATTATTTTGATGCAGTATGTGGCACAATTGTCTTAAAGAGCATATGGCAATATTAAAATGTACATATTTTGATTTCTAAATTGCATGCCTATATATGTATGTGTATATCTCCAGTGTGTTTGCTTCCTCATTTGTATGTTCCCTAAGGTTGTGTGGTATCCATGATGGCCAAGAGCTATGGAACCCTTGGAACTGAAGCTGTAGGCAGCTGTAACTTACCCAAAGTGGGTACTGAGAATTGAAACAGGTTTGCTTGGTGTCATGACTTCAGACCCAGATTCTCTTAGTTTTGGTTGAAATGAAAGCCAAGTTGTGTTAATCAATTCATAGTTCTTATGACTTGTCATCATTTAGGTTCATATAAACTGACATATCTAGAAGTAGGCCACAAAACAAAAAAATCTACACACCTTTAACTTCAGATGAATATTTCACAGCTTATACTTGGGAATATTTATGTGACAAACTTTTTAAAAGGGAAATACATATTGCTTGGTTTTATATATTCATATCCCCAGCAGGTGACTACAAGTTTAAATAAAGTATTTCTTAACTGGCAATGCATTTTTTTATGAAAATTTAAGTTGCAAGCAGGCTATAGGGAGTGAGCCTTATAAATCACCTGAGCTGTCCAACTATTGGCATGCCTCGCAGTCATTATGTATAATTGGTTAATGGTGTATTTATTCGCAAATTATTGAATCAGCTTCAGGGATATTCGCTGATGAGTTTCTAAACTCCAGGGGGATTTCAGTGCAGAGGTAAATGAATTAAAACATAAGATAAAACTAATTACTTTTATTTAAATTCAATTTTGGGGTAATCGTTCTGTCTTGGGGGGTCTTGCAGCAGTTTTCAGAAGTGATAAATTTGCTTTACTTTCCTAACTTGCATTTCCCTAGAGCCGAGAAATTAAATCATTGGGATGAAAATCAGAAAAGAGTATTTTCAAACTAAATTTTGTGCTGGTGCAATGCCCTACCACACTTCATTAGGCTCTCTTCTATTTGATCTTCTTTTTAGTTAACATGGCCTCTGTGCAAACCTGGTCACCCTTTTCAGATTCAGAGTCAAGTGCACGTAAGTGCATATTACTTAATAGTATTTAGATGTCCAGAAATTAAATGCCACTAGAATAGAGCACATCTCCTTTTTAAAGAAATATGAAGACATCCCCAGGATGCTGAAGGAGTTGGAGTCTATGCCTCATATAATGCTGTACATTTTGTGTCACTTAACTATAAACATAAAGTGGTAACATAGACATTAGTCAAACCATCAGTGTTTCATGCATGTACTTGAAATTTACTATTTTGTTTAATAACTGGTGCAATATCATTACAGCCTACTTCCTTTGACACAGTGTTGCATTTCTCATGGATATGGGCCTCTAGAATATTTATGAAATTAAAATTACACCTTTATATTATGATTTAGATACATGTCTACTGAGATGTGACTTGGTGCCCTGGTTTGTATCCATCTGATGTTGTGACAGACATCTTGAGCAAAAACAAGTTTGAGGAGGAAAGGTTTTAAGTCATCTTACAAGTAAAAGGTCACATTGTATCACAGAATAGTGGGAGCAGGAACCCATAATTCAACAGATTGCCTCTGAAAGAATACATAAAGAATTAATTGTATTTCATATTTCTGGAATCTTTGTTCCAAGTGATTGTAACTTACCTCTAGAAAGTGAAAGGCTAATCTTGCAACATCACTTCTCTTCCCTGTGCTTTACACCAATGAAACTCAGCTTACTCAGAGACCCCCCTCTCATTTATCTATCTTAATAAGATAAAGGCTTAGATATAATCACCAGCCATGTTTATGAGTTACCCAGTGGCTGTGTGTTTTGATGTGCAAAATACCCTGGTCTCTAAAAGGAAATTACAACTAAACTCTATCTCACTTTTAAATAGATTCCCCTCCCTCCGAGACAGGCCACTGCTGTGTTCAGGAAATGAAAGACATTTCATTTTTATTCCGTCTTGTCAAAAAGAGTTAAACCCAACGAAATGTATATGTTTAAATGTGGGTACCATATGCGGATGACTTATCACCAAAGTATCCTTAAAAAGACCAAATATGTAAATGTTAGATAGGACCTAAGACTGCAAATGCAAGAAAAAAGCAGTCCTAGGAAGCTCAATGTAAATTCTTACTGTCTCTTTATTATTCCTATCCAAGACCAAAAAGGCACAGATTTCTGAATGCTTGCCAGGTCTTAGATCTTTTGTTTTATTCGTGCTTTTAAAATAGGACTTGATAAGGTATGATGATTACTTGTAAGCTTTAATGTCAGAAATCTTACATTTGGATAGTGACACAAAGAGAATGGTAGAAACAATTGAGAAGGCCTGTTGCATATGAGATACAAGGAAACATCCAAGGCCAACTCCTTATTCAAATACACAATGAGCTTATTATTAACTGATATTACCCCTGTCAGTCAGCTCAGTGGGCACAGAAGTATAGATAAACAGATCCACATCATGCTTAGATTATGTTGATCATTGATAGTTATAGTTCCTTAATGTTACCTTGAAGAGTTGGGGAGAGCTTGGAAGAGATCAAAGAATACATCCACCCGGTTGCAAACACTTCAAGAAGATTCACATGTCATTGTATAAATGCATCTTCTCTATACCCTGAAAGGAAGACTCACACCCAAACAAGAGTGATTTTATGGATGTGGGACAAAAATTGTACATGTTCAATAAGTCTGATAATTTTAATATAAATAGGTCTTAGATGTAACATTAGAAGACAAAGTGTAATGAAAAGGGCATAAAAGTATATTCCCTGAGATGTAGAGTGATCATTGTTTTTGCTTTTTAATAAGTAATTTTCTTTCAAAATGACATCTAAATATTTGCTTAGATTTTAGTTGTAGAATATGTATTATGGTTATAGTTCTCAAACTTTCTAAAACTCAGACACTTAAATACAGTTTCTCATTTTGTATTAACCACCCTCAACCATAAAATTACTGTGGTTGCAACTCTATAAATACTTTTGTTAATGTTAAGTTATAAGTATCTGTGTTTTTCAATGGTCTTAGGAGACACCTATGTTGAATTTACCTTTTGTCCCACCTGCAAGGACTGTGGCCCACAGGTTGAGAAACACTGAAAGGGAGAAAGCATACTCTTTATCTATTGGCAAAGGACCACATATGTACTAAGCTTAAACAATAACTTCCTTAGCGTGTAATGTGGCTTATTAGAAAGCCATTTTTAATTGTATTTGTAATCTATTTCCAAGAAGATTGCAGGCATATAATTATTCTGGCATTGGGCATATGAACAAATTTCATTTTGAATTGTTCCCTGATATGACTCCAAGTGTTCATTTAAGTGTATTAAAAGAAATAATAAGTCTTATCCTGGAAATCTTTTGGCATTGACAACAGAAAGAAGAAAGGACACAGAACCTCGAGCACTGACAGTGGGCAGGTGGGCTCTACTGGAGTTGCATTAGCAACAATAGCAACCTGGAAACTCAGGCTCTCTATTTTATATATTTAGACAAAGTGGCAGGTTTATGGTATACAGTAGAATGAGAAGGAAGGTTTAAGCTAGTCTCTATAGAAGGTCTCCAGAGGGGCAAAAATCTCACACCAGAAACATCTGAGAGAGAAAGCTGCAATGCCTGATTTCTCTACACTCTGACAACATTTGCACACAAAACAGAGAAAGGCTTTGCCAATTCCCTGAGCCTGTTCCAGGGAAGGCTTTTCTGAATCCTGTGGGTCTGTGCCATTCCAGTTCTAGTCAACAACACACACTCCATCTTTACTATCCAGAAGACCCAAGTCCACAACTGACTCATCCACTGACACAGACAACCTATGTACCAGGGAGCAGAGAAAATGCTTTCAAAGGCTATTTTACAATAATCGTATCTGTCTAGCAGCCTCCATAATAAACATTATCTATTTTACAAGGTCTCTAGAACACCTGCTGGAAGGCCTGAGGAGTTTTCTCAAGCTGGAAAAACTATTCTGCTAGCGCGTGTTTTGGAATGTTTAGAGTCCATTTAAAATTAGCCACCGTTAGAGTGATTTGCAGTTCTCTGCATTCCTCACTTGGCACGAGCTTTAAAGGAAACATGCTTTCACAGGTCTGTCACACCTACCCACAGTAGCTGCGACTTGTGTCCTGTTTGTTTCGTTCTCTTTGGTCGATTTTAATGGAAGGCTTAGGAGTGATTAGAAAATAAAACACCTCGTGACAGAAGCATAAATTATTTCTTCAGTACCAGACAACATTGTTAGTGTGTCACAGAATCATAATGTATAATACATACATTATAGTATAAACTCTAAAGTTATTTTACATTCTCAGCAGGGAAGACCGATTTGCAAATTCATAAATCACATATGCCATGTTAATTTATTTAAATAGAATGTTACTGTACCCCTTTTTGAGGACAAAGCATAGATAATAAAATATTGAGGTCACAGTTACTATTTTAAAGAAATCAGATATTGTATTTAATGAGAATGAATGTCTGGAATATTTTGTAGCAATTGTTCAACATCTTAACATCCCATGTTATTTTTCCTTGCCACTCAACCCTGAGTTCTACTGATAAATCTATTATTAATCATTTCTGTTATTCATGGATGATGTGATATCCTTTATTTATATTTTACAAGAATGTAAGCTGGCCCTTGGGATCCAGCTAAAGGGAAGGCTCCAAGTTTTGACACTATTACTAATGCTGTAGTACACTTACAGACAGGAGACTAGCATGGCTGCCCTCTGAGAGGCCCAACAAGCAGCTGAAAGAGTCAGATGCAGATATTTACACTCAACCAATGGACAGAAGCCAGGGACTCCTGTGGTTGAATTAGGGAAAGGCTAGAAGAACCTGAGGAGAAGGGCAACCCCATAGGAAGAACAGCAGTCTCAACAAACCTGGACTCCCAAGATCTCTCAGACACGGAGCCACCAACCAGGAAGCATACACCTGCTGATATGAGGCCCTGGACACATTATACAGCAGAGCGCTGCCTGGTATGGCCTCAATGAGAGAAGATGCTCCTAACCCTTGAGAGACTTGAGGCCCCAGGGATTGGGGAGGCCTGGTAGGGAGTAGAGGTATGAGGGCATCTTCTTGGAGAAAGGGGAGGAAAAATGGGATGAGGAACATTCAGAGTGTGTACCTGGGCAGGCAGGGGATAATGACTGGACTGTAGAAAGAAAAAAAATTAAAGAATAGCAGTAATAAAGAAAGACAAAAAGAAAGAAAGAAAATAACCTAAATGTTGACAGAAATCTTTATTAATTCAACATTTTATATTTTTATTTTATTTCCTTATGTCTCTTTGTGTGTTTGTGAATGTACATTATACCAGAACTCTTGTGTGAGGATCAGAAGACAATTTGAAGGAGACTTGTTTCTTATACTTGGGTTTCAGGGATGGAAATCAGGACATCAACCTTAGCAATAAGTGCCTTTATTCACTAAGCTATGTCAGCCCATTCTAACTCACACTTTTAATTAAAAGTGCTTACTTCTACTAAATTACAAAATAGCTCTCATTTTCAGGTGCATAGAAAGACTATCACACAGAGAAAACTATAATTTTATTTTTAAAAGGCTTGACATTTACCCTCCAGCAAGTCATTTGCATCCAACCCATCTGCCTTCGTAATAAAAATTGGAAACTAATTTGATTTTCTTACCTGCAACTCACATGAAACAACAAATGCAAAAATGTTACATTAATTAGAAGGTTCAAGAAAAGAACTTCATAATAAAAACAATGTCTTAACAGTAATTAGTTCAAAAATATAAGATTTTGTATTTAATTATCTGTCTATGCCTGCAAAAGTCTCACAGTGATAACCAGGAGATCCATTGCAGTAAATATGGTTCTGCTAGGTAGCCGTGGCAGTTGAAGTACACTCTGCACAGCTTTACATGAATCCATTTTCTCAAGTTCTCACATTTCTTTGAGTACAAACGAAGCATCACTTTAATATATGCTGTCTTTAAGGGTCACTTTTCCCCAGGGAGGGATGCATATGGCAACATCTAGAAGCACTTTTGACTGTCACAGCTTGGAAGTGGATTGGAACTGGAACCCAGTGATCTAGCCAGGGATGCTGTTAAGCCCTAAAATTCAGAGCCTAACCCTTCTACCTCATCGCCTCATTAGCCAGCATGTTATGCCCAAGTTGGAAGGACCACACTTTAACTGAATGGAATTGCTACAATACTATATTATTGTGAAACAGTTTCCAGGAAGAATGGTGAAGGCAGTAGCTTAAAGGGGGGTGTTCAACTCCCCATCCCCCATTTCTTCAGAAGTCACCAAAGAAGAGTCACTTTTTTATATTGCTATCCTGAAATTGTGCCTCTCTCTAAGCACTACACCTACATTTCCATATTGTTCTATGGAAAGTCACCTAAGTTACTAAGTAGATCCTTAAATTTAATGGTTAGCACTAGCCATTTCTATGGTTATCCAGGAAGTCTGGGCCAGGGGAGGGAACTGACTCTGGCATGTGGTCCGGAAATGTTTGTTTTGACTGTCTCATGGCTGAATATCAGCCCGAGGGAGTTAGAAATGTCACTGGTGTGCAGTGGTATAATATTCCTGCTGCTCTGAAGCATCTTCAGTGTTAATCTTCTCTCATGCTTGGCAACTTTCAAAGTAGAAGTAATAGGCAATTCCATGGAGCTGTGAAAGAGATTCCAAGTCCTCATCTGTCTTTGTAAGGACAGAGAAAATTGCTACCATGCAGTTGGCCTTTTTCGTTATTGAGAATGTAGAACAGCTCAATTTTCACCAGGGCTAATTGATTTTCACAGCTGGGGCAGGGACTCTAAGAATGATGCGAAACTTGAAAAGTTTCTTTGTGCAGACCCCAGAGCTCATGGGTCTTCCAGGGACTTCAGAAATGGACTTAAATAAGGAATGCTGAACTCTTCTGAAATAACGGGGCACCAGCCAGAAAAGGGATACTTGATAGAGCCCACTGTGTGAAGAGGTTATGGCCTGCCATATGTCATTCCCACCTCTTCATAATTTCCCCTTCACATTCATTAGTTATGTTACAAGGAAGAAAACTGATTTCCAGCCCTGATACCAAACAGCTTCTCTGAAACAAGATGGGCCATAAGGGGTTGAGTTTCTGATTTCCTTTGCCTCTACTGACACAGAACCCCATGACTGACTTGGGTCAGTCTGTTTCCTAACTTTTCATGGTATTTTTCCCCAGAGGAAAGGAGAAAGGGTGTGAAGAGACAAAGCATAGATTGAATGAAGGACTGCAAATCATGGATGTAATCAATGGAAGAGAATGAAGTGTTGGGAGAGGTGAAAATGGAGGGAGAGGGAAAGGAGGAGGCGAGTCTTTCCTTACTTGGAACAGTCCAGCTTCCTAATATTCTCATTCAAGATGACACATCCCAATCAGTCCTGCACTTCAAAATGATGATTCTAGTTTTCAACCAAACTTTACTACCAAATGGCTAAATGGTCTGAGACGAGTGTTCTTTTGCCCGACTAGTGATATAAAACAATGCATGTCTAATGTGTTGGCAATGTCATGGCACGCCTGTTTCTTCATCTTCTACTTGCCTTGCTGAAGGTTAAGTTCTAACTCATGGTCCTGTTCAATGAAAGGTGTTTGATATTCAGCTTTAAGCTACAGAGTAGACCATTTTGTGCTTTTAACCAGAGGAGTGCTTATATTTGGAATGTGTTAATAATGCCTATTTTTCTGGAGAATGTCTATAGAAAATGAAAATGTAGAAGTAAAGTATATCACTATGATGAATAAAGATGATTATCAGAAGTAGTAGCCGGCAAACATTTAAGTGGTATCTACAGGCAGAGGCCAAGGAATTATTTGTCTTAACAAGTTCTCTCTTTACATTAAATAAAAATACAACTTGACAATAAAATCTAATAAATAGAATAGTAAGCATAATCTATCAAGTTACCAAAACAATTTACAAATGGAAAATTTTGTGAGATATTCCTGATAACATGTAAACCCATATAGAAAATTAGCTATGAGTTATTATTTAAGGACTTAGACTTGGTATTAGGAATAAAAGAAGGGATAATCACACTGTATTCTGAATGCCAAAATATTATTCTGCACTAGGGATAACTCATGCAATTACCACCATATGATTTGCCTTTTTTTATAAACACAAAATAAACTAAGTAGATAATTAGTGAAGAAAGGAAGAAGAAAGGAAACTTCTCCAAAACTGCCCTACAAGCCCATATACAGTCACAGAACAAGCATTAACAGGTATAAGGAAACTGAAATTACCCCTTATATCCTATCAAATCACAATGGATTAAAGCTGGATTTCAACAACAGAAAAATCTACATAACCACGGAAACTGAACAACTTACTACTCAATGATCTTTGGATGAGGAAAGAAATAAAGACAGAAATTAAAAACTTTCTGGAGTTCAATGAAAATGAAAGCATGACATACCCAAACTTATGGGACAAAAGGAAAGCAGTACTAAGAGGAAACTTCATAGAATTAAGTGCCCTCATAAAGAAATTGGAAAGTAATGCTAGTAATTTAACAGTACATGTGAAAGCTCTAGAAAAAAAGAGGCAAACACACACAAGAGAAATAGTAGGAAATTATCAAACTCATGCCTGAAATCTATCAGTTTAGAAACAAAGGGAACAAAACATAGAAACAACAAAATAAGATCTGGTTCTTTCAGAAAATCAACAGCATAAACAAACCCATAGTAGTAAAAGAACTTACACAACTTAACAAGCTCAGAAATAAAAAGGGAAACATAACAACAGACTCGGGGGAAGTTCAAAGAATCATTGGCTCTTTTTTCAAATGCCTGTATTTTACAAAATTGGAAAATATAAATGAAATAGATAATTTTCTATACAGATACCACTTACCAAAGTTAAATCTATACCAGGTAAGCTATGAAAACAGTCCCATAGCCCCTAAGCAAATAGATGAATTCATTAAACTCTCCAACTAAAAATAATATAAAATAAATAAAATTAAATCCAGGGACAGATGCTTTTAGTGCAAAATTCTACCAGACGTTCAATGAAGGGCTAAGACAAATACTCCTCAAAGCACTCAACAAAATAAAAACAGAAGGAGGCAAGGGGTGGGGAAGAGGATGGGGGTTTCCAGAGAGGAAACAGGGAATGGAAATAATATTTGAAATGTAAATAAAGAAGATATCCAATAAAAATGTGGTTAATTTACACATTAAAATACTGCTTAGCTACTAAAAACAAGGACATCATGAATTTAGTAGACAAATAGATGGTTCTAGAAAAGTTCATACTGAGTGAGGTAATCTAGACCCAAAGACATGCATTGCATGTATTCCCTGATGAGTGTTTATAAGCTAATAAAGCTCAAACTCAAAGAACCTCCAAAAAAACAGGGAACATTCCAGGGAGGCTGACTGAATCTATCTCAGAAGGGAAAAAAGTACATATTGGAGGTGGGTGGAGGCAAGAAACTGAGTGGGAGAGGGAGAGAGGGGAAAAAGAAGGGAGATTGGATGTGAGGACAGCAGTGGAGACTGGAAAGGTGACGGGGACACCTCCTGGGTGTCTAAAGACCTGGGATAGGGCAGTCCCCATGGTCACTAAAGGGGTGTCTTTAGCTGAATCTCCTAGCGGTGAAGAATATGGATCCTAAAGTGGCTACTTCCTGTAGCCAGGCAAGACTAATGGTGGAGGGGTAAGGACAACAGCATGCCCACAAAACTTTGACTTAAAATGTGTTATACCTACACGATGTGCAAGGATAAAGAGAGAGGAGGTGGAGAAAATGGCCAACCAATGACAGATCCAACTTGAGACACATCACATGGGCAAAAGCCAATCCTTGACACTATTAATGATGCCCATCACGCTTGCAGACAGGATCCTAAAATAACTATCCTTTGATACGCTCCACTCAATAGACGCAGAGAAACATGCAGAAAAACAGATGCAGGGACCTACAGTCTAAGATTAGATGGAATTGTGGAAGAGTCAGGGGAACAATTGAGATAAACAAAGAGGATATCTACTATACACTACATGGGAAGGCCAACAGAGTCAACTAACATGGACCCTTGGGGCCTTTCAGAGACTGAAGAAAGAAACAGAGACTGGACCTAGTATCCCTGTACATATGTAGCAGATGTTCAGTTTTGTATTCATGCATATCCTCTAACAACTGGAGAAGGGAATTTGTTTCCTTCCAATGGATCTTGTTCACCTGACTGGGCTGCCTCTGTGGCCTCAGTGAGAAAAGACATTGCCCAGTCTTGCAGTGACTAAGTGCTTGAGTGGGTTATCACATGGGGTAGGGTACCTCCTTGTCAGAGATGGGGAAGGGTTATTGGGGGAGGAGCTGTAAGAGGGGACACTAGGAGGAAAAATCTAACTGCACAATCATTTAAACCATCAACGTCTCTGTCCTCACTATAGCCAGAAAACATACTGGTCGGGATAACATGTCAATTCAGCCTTAGAAAATAAAGATTTGTATCTAAAAATGACTAGGCATACTATGTCATTAGATTTTATAATCAATTTAGTCAACAACTTAGCATATTTATGAAATTAGATTGTGGAAATAATTGTTGAACTATAGAAAGTTATCTTGAGTTGTCATTAATTGACTTCATTCCATAATGTAAATGCATCTGATACCTTAATTGTATTTCATGTTTTGTAACTTTATTTTTATAGAATTTTATAGTTTATGTAGAAAATATTTGAGAATAGTATGTTTTTTCAATTTATTCTTTATTAAAGAAACCCCATCATTTTAAGTGCTGATCGGTTCAAACTGAAATCGTCCTTGTTTGCTTTTGCTTTCTGTGTTTTGTTATGTTGTCTGTTTTCTTTTTTTAAATCTGCAAACATTATAATACTTATTTATTTTTAAAACTATTTGTTTGTTTAATGTATGTGAGAACATTGTTACTGTCTTCAGACACACCAAAAGAGGTCATCAGATCCCATTATAAATTGTTGTGAGCCACCCTGTGGTTGCTGGGAATTGAGCTCAGGACCTCTGGAAGAACAACAGTTTGTGCTCTTAACTGCTAAGCCATCTCCCCAGCCTGTTATCTGTTTTCTGTAGCCTGAGATGATTCAAAACCTTGCTCCTTCTATATAGGAACGAGTACTGGGATTAGAGATAGGAGACTCAGTACAACGTCACTGTAAGAGTTCTTACATTAGATTACGTTTCTGATTCTAGTGGTTGGAGCCAAATATTTTCTGAACGTGAACAATATTCCAATCTTGCTGTTCGAGGGAGTGTTTTAAACCCCAGCATCCACTGAAGAGGTTAGCATTAGTTTTTGATTAAGAGACCAAATGTCTCTTAATAATTACACAAAGAGTTTCCCAGTGCTTTCATAAGTCCTTTATGGAGGATGCTGCAAGATAATATTCACAAAATTTGTCTAATGATTTCAAGAATCAAACAGTTTAGTCTGTATATTTCTTTTGTATAAACTCCAATATTCTTGACCTTAGCAATGCAATTTAGAAAGAATATTTTACTGCAATCCATTTATATCTTACTATCTAATTTGAATTTAAAGAGGCCCTAAAAGCAATATCATGTTCATTTGGTTGTTTTAAACTTTATTAAATTCCCTCCTTGATTTAAATTTTGACTTGAAAAGTTACAGGAAATAGCACCAAAATAATATATGAATAGAACTATTATTTTTTCTTCCCACTGATGTTTGATTTTTATATTTTAAAGTATTTTATTTAATACATGTTCTTGAGTGTCTAGTATGGTCTAGACTGCTGGGCTGCAGGATTGAGGCAGTTGTGCCTGTCACTGCAGGAAGTTTTTGTCTATTTTTTTGTCTATTTTGTCTATTTTTCTTTTTCTGTTTCTAAGCTACTGGTTATTTTATTTATTCACACTTCGTATACTATGTCCCTTCCTGGTTTTCCCTCCACATAAACCTATCCAGTCCCCTTCCGCTGCTTCCATGAGGATGCTCCTCTATCCACCCACCCTCTCCTGCCTGACAACCATAGCATTCCTCATACTGGTGCATTGAGCCGTCACAGTACCAAGGAACTCTCCTCCCAGAGATGTCAGATAAGTCCACCCTCTGCTTCATTTGCAGCTAGAGCAATGGGTCCCTCCATGTGTACTCTTTGATTGGTGGTTTAGTCTTTGGGAGCTCTGGGGTGTCTGGTTCATTGATATTGTTCTTCCTATGGGGTTACAAACTCCTTCAGCTCCTTCAGACCTTCCCCTAACTCTTCCATTGGGGTGGCCATGGTCAGTCTTATGGTTGACTGCAAGCATCCATATTTGTATTCTTCATGCTCTGGCAGATCCTCTCAAGAGGTAGCTATACAGGGCTCCTGTCAGCAAGCACTTCTTGGCATCCACAATTTTGTCTGGGTTTGGTGGCTGCAGATAGGGGGGATCTCCAGGTGGGGAGTCTCTGGATGGCCTTTCCTGCAGGCTCTGCTCCACTTTTTGTCCCCGCATTTCGTTTACTTTTTTCTTAATTTTTTATTTGATAATTTTTATTGATATTTCAAATGTTACTCTCTTTTCAGGTTTCCTGTCCATAAGCGTCCTATCACACCCCCCCCCCTTCTTCTAAGATACAAAAGTAATTCTGGGTTAAAATTTTTGAGATGAATGTTTGGTCCCATCCCTAACCACTGGATATGGTCTCTATAGGTTCTCCCTCCTTTTTCTTGGCTATTTCAGCTAATGTCATCCGTGTTGGGTCCTGGGAGCATCTTGCTTCCCTGGTCCCTGGGACTTTCTGGTAGCTACTCCAGTTCCTCATCGCCCAACACTACACACCTCTATTCAATTTCCTGACCCTCTGAACATCTCCCCTATTTCCTCCCATACCTGAACCTGTTCCCTTTCCCACTCCTCCATCTAAACGCCCCTCCCAATTCCATTTCTCCCTCTACCTCATGTTATTATTTTGTTCCCCATTCAATGTAGATCTGAAGCAGCATGCAGACCTTCTACTTGAGCTTCATATGGTCTGTGAGTGTATATATATATATATACATATATATATATATATATATACACACATATATATATATATATATGTATATATATATATATATATGTATATATATGTATTAAAATATCCCTGAGTGTAGATTGACAATTCTACTTAGTACTTATGTGATCTTCAACTACTTCCAACTATAGACTAAGTGTCGCTTTTTGTCTCATCTCTTAACCAAAGAGAAGAAAGTTAAGCAGGCATGTGAAGAAGGGTCTATGAATCACAGAAGTCAAATTTGCCACATTTTTTCTTGTAGTAACTTATGCAGTTAGTTAACAATTCAAAATCTCACCCAATAAATCCCTCTGGAAATCCTGATTGCTTTTCAAGACCTCATGTATACATATTGATAATTAATATACTAACAGATAAACTTTACTTTCTATGCTAACATATAAGCCACACTGAGAGACATAGCAGCCAAAAATAATGAAGCATTTGAACAATCATAAGAAAGTATGTTTTTTTTATAAGTGAACATAGATATGGAGCAGAATAATGGATATTCAGAATACTGGACAAGAGAAGAGAAATAAACTTACATATAAGAAAACCAGAAGATATGGTCATGGAAAAACACGGAAATTTGCCAATCAGTGATCTAGCAGAATTGAGATCTATGATAAACAGTATTGAGTGCATAATCCTAAAGAACAACTATGTTTCAACTCACATTAATTCCCTTTCACTCAATCCAAATATGCCCTTAACACTCCTGAGCAAAATGTTCCCCCAAAAGAAAGAAACCTGTAGAAAAAGATCGTTCAATGTTTTATTCCAGTATGAACATGAATCCAGATGGCATTGCAAAAGGAGATTTATATTGAAAAAATATTCAAATTATAATGATGTAAACAAATGTAGAGGACTCTTTTCTTAAGATAGAACTGTCCCCAAGGCAATGAACTCCAGCATCAAAAAATAACATCCAGACAAAGTCCTTTTTATACTATGACTCTATGCACTGTCATACCCTCTGGTTCTAAAGAAAATGTATCAAATAAATTGTCCAGTGCTCTGTCATATAAAATATTTCATGATTAGATGAAATCCAATTTCATTCATTCTGTCAAACATACTAGATGCTCATAATTTGTCCACAAATTTCATGCTTATGTTTCTCTTTGAGTTATACATAAAATCTCTATTTCCTATTTCTCTTCGTAAGATGAAGATGGCTTTATTGATATTGCCTATCTCAAAGAGTTCTCATAAGATTTAAATTATATGCTACAGTTAAGGAACTTTAAAATGCTCCTAGCTATATAACTTTTAGCAGTCAATATTCTTTCTCTTTGTAAATCTGCAAGGAAAAATTATGCAAATAGTTCTTAGTGATAGTTTTATCTATTCTCTTGGGTCCTTGTTCATAATTTGACAGTTTTTGAACTGTACAATATGTTCAATAGAAGTCATTAAAAGTATCAGGAATTCATAATATTTCTCAGACATGTGCAGTGCTCAAAAGACCTTCATGAAAGACTTGTGGCTATTTTCAACCAACAATCATACATCCCTTAGTCAGAAAATGGGTTGATGTTAAAACAAAGTATAAACCATACATTTTGTTATGTTCAAAATCAATATTCTGAAATATATGTGTCCCAAACATATATTATGACCCCACACTTTGGTGATATGTTTAATACTCTTTTATTTAAAACATAACTTTTTTCCAACTCTGTTGCAAGATATTGAAGCATCTTGTTGATGCATTTATATATGCCTTAGCAATACTTTGAAGAAGAAAGCATAACACCCTTATTAGGAAGATCGTATAGCCTATTGAAAATATGGACAGTTTATTTTTGTAATATTCTCTAAATAATTGGCCCAATGAGAAAATTGCCTTGTGATGCATTTATCAGAGGGCACAATTGATATTAGATGGCAAATGACTATAGCTAGCCAGTTATAAATGAAGCACATGGGAGTCAATGAGAAGAGTGTCTAAGCTCTGACACAGAGCTGGCGACAATCCATCTCGGTGACAGAGTTCTGGAGGAATGATGCACTGGGGCAAATCTAAGCTTTAGTGATTTTTTTTTGTTTCTGTAAAAGTTGAGGGGGTAAACAATTATTACACAAAAAGACTATATTTAGAAAACTTTCTTTGATCTCTCTATAAGAAGTCACCAATGATTAAAAAGAATAAAACAAGAGTATTTTTAAGAAAAGTATCAGATTTTGGAATTTATAGTTAACCTGTCACTTTTATTTATTGGAAACTTACTGCATACTCATGGACAGAGATGCTCATTTGGAGAGAAAAAAAATCTCAGCTATTTCTTTAACTTCATTTACTGATAGCAGAGCTAACTTCACATGTGGTACATTTTTACCAGAAAAGTTATTAGTATATAAGGAGGTAAAAGTAAAAAGGAATCATGTACAGCAAGTAAGAATAATAATATTGAATGCAACACAATTGTTCTTTAAAACTGTTTATTGATGAACTATTGCTTCGATATTCTAGCTGCTGAAACAAAAAGGGAGAGGGATATTCAACTGAAGAATATAAAACTGCAATTTCATTGTGGTACATCTACACAATGGAATATTACTCAGCTATCAAAAACAACGGCTTTATGAAATTCGTAGGCAAATGGTTGGAACTGGAAAATATCATCCTGAGTGAGCTAACCCAATCACAGAAAGACATACATGGTATGCACTCACTGATAAGTGGCTATTAGCCCAAATGCTTGAATTACCCTAGATGCCTAGAACAAATGAAACTCAAGACGGATGATCAAAATGTGAATGCTTCACTCCTTCTCTAAAAGGGGAACAAGAATACCCTTGGCAGGGAAGAGAGAGGCAAAGATTAAAACAGAGACTGAAGGAACACCCATTCAGAGCCTGCCCCACATGTGGGCCATACATATACAGCCACCCAATTAGACAAGATGGATGAAGTAAAGAAGTGCAGACCGACAGGAGCCGGATGTAGATCGCTCCTGAGAGACACAACCAGAATACTGCTAGCAAATACAGAGGCGAATGCCAGCAGCAAACCACTGAACTGAGAATAGGTCCCCCCTTGAAGGAATCAGAGAAAGAACTGGAAGAGCTTGAAGGGGCTCGAGACCCCATATGTACAACAATGCCAAGCAACCAGAGCTTCCAGGGACTAAGCCACTACCTAAAGACTATACATGGACTGACCCTGGACTCTGACCTCATAGGTAGCAATGAATATCCTAGTAAGAGCACCAGTGGAAGGGGAAGCCCTGGGTCCTGCTAAGACTGAACCCCCAGTGAACTAGACTGGTGGGGGGAGGGCGGCAATGGGGGGAGGGTTGGGAGGGGAACAAAAAAAATTTATGGTAGTCTTATAAGATATAAGGGCTTTTGATTTTCTTCTATCTGTTGAGGGTTTTGTGACCTAGTGTAGTGTCAGTTTTGGAAAAGTTTCCATAAGTACTGAGAAAAAGGTCAGTTCTTTTGTGTTTGGGTGAAATGTTCTGTAGATATCTGTTGGGGCCATTGGATTCATAACATCTGTTAGTTTTATTATTTCTCTGTTTAGTTTCTGTCTCAATGATCTGTGCATTGGTGAAAGTAGGGTGCTTCCCTTCTTAGTTTTGATGGTATGGTGATATTTATTTTCTTTTTCTTTCCTTTTCTTTTCTTTTTTGAGTGTAGTTAGTCTCCTTGGGTTGGAGTTTTCCTTCTAGTACCTTCTATATGATTGGATTTATGGATGAATATTGTTTAAATTTTTCCCCATGAAATATCTTATTTTCTCTGTCTATGGTGAATAAACATTTTGCTGAGTATAGTAAAAAAAAAATAAGACACAAATGTGAAACCTGAAAACGTCATTAAAAAAAACAAAAAAAATTGCAATTTCATAAATACCATACGTTCAAGTAAAATTTGGAACCCTGGCATTTTTTCTCATAAGTTCACCCCATGGGAGCAAGTTTTATTCATTGCAGTGGTTGCTGTCACAGTTATTACTTTTGTCAAATACCTGCTTACACTGGATGCATAGTCATTACATTAATATATATATATATATATATATATAAACATATACATATACAATGTGTACAATTTTAAATTTGCAGAACTTGACATTAAAGTACATTAATTTCAATTGTAAAGTGAACCAGCATGAGGAACATCATGATATCAGCCCATCCAAAACATTCCATGGCAACCTGTCTACTGTGTTACCTCCTTCAGAAAACCCATATTCACTTAAATGAGGCATGTTAATAAATAACGTTCAGTGAATTCCAGAACCTTGACATGTTGCTTGCAACGTTTTATAGAATAGCCCATATCAAACACTAGGCAGGGTTCTTGTGTCATGTAACCAGTCATTTTAGATAAATAACACTTATTTTTATCTTTAAGAAATGAACTTTGCTTCTCTTTACTTTCAAGACATACCACACTCATTTTACTTGAATGTTAATGTGTCTAGAGGTAAAGCTAATTGAATTTATTCTGGCGTAGCACTCTAATAATTGCCTCTAATTTGAAGGAAGAAATCATTGTCTGCAGTCCCTCACCTCTGATGAACTGAAAAGTAGCAAATAACATAGCATCAAACAGTCAGCAATGAACATGACTTTTTTTTGAGGGTCTCATTCTACTTTCATTTATCCTGGAAATGGCTGCCCTGATAATCTCCAGATTGGTAATCTATATTATACTTAAGAAAATATTCTAGAAATATAGTTCACATTCTAAAAACATCACATAGATAAGGCTTTACAAATCTAAATTCAAAATCCCTTACAAAGGGACCTTGTGCTCTAATTAGGGTTAATCTGGCATTCTATAGTTTTCAAAACATTCTCTCCCCAATGAAGACAGGAATGTTGCCACCTGGCTTACATTATAAAGGTTAAGGCAGTCAGCACACAGGCAGGGGTAGAGGTCTTCTGCCTCATCTCCTTTTGCTATTCTTTCTGACCAAACAGCAGAGACTTGATTTTCTGAAGAGAAAAAAAAAAAACAGAAGAAGAAAAAACTGATCAAGACCTATTCACTAAAATTGATAAAATGCCCCATTACCTCAGGATCAAAGAGAAGTCAAGAAAAAAATTATACCTAAGGGGACTAGGAAAGCCCACTGAAGCCCTTCAACAGACAGAGCAGTGACAGAGCAGGAAGCAATTGGAGAGCCATCAACCTAACTGCCTGTGAAATCTACCAGGGACCCCGAAGCTGCCACCCGGATAATATTAGCTCTAGACCAAAGCACCTGGGACCTGTCAGTCATCCAAGCCCAGAGAATTAAGAGTTATATTATAATTGTCTCCATTTCATAGCCTCTGTTTTCAATGAACTGGAAAAGTGTGAGGCTCAAAACAATTTGCTTTTTAAAAGACTGCAGGAAATACAAAAAAAAGATATGATTTCTTATGGTTGTTAAGATGGGAATGCAGAAAAACTCTATTGAAGTTTTCTAGCAATAATATATAATATTTTTATAGTCATTTAAATGATAGTATTCAAATCATGATCCTCAGTATAAGTTGATAATATTACTCTAGGGAAATCTTACATGTACAAATTTAGTTCTAGCAGTTTTTCTCATTTAAAGGCAGACTTCATTTAAATCAAAAAATGACAAATCAATAACTTCTGAATGAATCTTAAAATAGAAATTACTTAACATGCTACAATAAGTTCAAATCCATTAAGGAGAATATGAAGCATCTCCTGTTACTTTTCGTAGTGATGGATGCCTTTACTACATTTTGAGAATTTGTTATGCATACTGTTCTATCTGGGGTTCTTTATTCTCACTGTAAGTCAACGCTAATTGCAATGACTGGATTTGAAAATGAAAGAACAATCTATTATTAGATTAGCAAATCCACCATTTGATATATATGGATAGATATTATCAGTGGAACAGTGGGCAGCCTGAGCAACTGAGTTTTGGAAGTTTGAATGCATTTGAACACAGTCATGGAGTAACCATTACTTGGCATGTTCCCTGAGTTTTCATTTCCATTATAACGAAATGTCTGAGGCTGGTAACTTTACAAAGTAAAGAAGCTGTTTGCTGGAAAGATGGCTCTGCAAGCATTTACCGTAAAGGAATGTGAATCTGTAAAGTCTTCACAAACCAAGAGGAAGTAACCAGCATATATCTGTAATCTTAGAGTCCTTGTAGAAAGACAAGAGGTAGGTATAGGAGAGTCCCAGAATTTTAGAGGGTAGCAAGGGTACATGAAACAGTGAACAAGAGATATTCTCTTATGACACAAGAAAGGTAATAACCAGCATCAAACGTTTTTTCTGACATCTACAGGTTTCATGGAAAGAGCATATTCCTGAATTCACAAGAAAAGAAACACACACACGCATGCGCACGCGCACACACAAACACACACACACACACACACACACAGAAAGAAAGAGAGAGAGACAGAGAGACAGAGAGACAGAGACAGAAACAGAGACAGACAGCATGAAAAGGAAGGAAGATATATAGAAATGAGAGTAAGGAATAAAATAGATTTACTTAATTATAATTTGGGGTGGTTCAAATACATGGCACCACCTTGCTTCTGGGGAGGAATTTGTCATAAAAATTTGAATATATATATCTTAAGTAGGAAGCCATTGAATAATCCAAGATTTAGTTTCTTGATAAGATTCTTCTTGAAATAATTTAGAATATGATCAAGATAATATTGATCCTTCCTAAAAGCCCAAGAATTCCTGCTCAATTCTACTTCTGAATAATCCAAACAATATCGCCACATGGTCCACCTAAGATAGACCCACAGGAGGTACATTCAAGTCACAATAGCTGCTAAAACATACCACTCTGTACTATCTCTACTTTTTTTAACTTTTGAAAATGTATTGTTATCAGTTGATATCAGAGTTCAGTGTACATCCACTAGGATTTCCAGATTCAAGAACATCAAAAATAAAAGATGGATAGAAAGATAGTTCCAGAAAGAAAACTTTATTTATTTTAACAGAAAATGCATACCTATAGATGGCCTATAGCTGGAAGGAAGATTAGAAGCTCAATTATCTTCATGCCTTACAATTTAGAAGCTTTATCAGTTATTGGAATAGTGTGTCTCTTGCTTACACGTGTTCTATCAATTACATATTTTCCTTAATGAGCAAGTTTTCTAGTTTTTCTTTAGATCGACTCGTTTTTTTTTTTTTTGTTTGCTTGTTTCTTTTTTTACATATGCTAACTTGGACCTCATTTTCACTATATTCCCACCAGAGTATTCGATCACACTTGAAGCAACTTTGGATCATTAAATGGAATAATTTTAGAATGAAATTAAGAGTTTTGTTTTATTTAACTTTAGTGAAATCCTTGTTTAACTAGCTTGCTCTTGTTTGGAGCATCATATGTGACACTGAGTAAGTTTTATTGACTTTTCCAGTACTGCTGTTCTAGTTTCCACAGATGTTGGTGGCTTCATCAGAGTTAAAGTCATGGTGTGCAACTCTATAGAACAATGACATCCAGGTCATATTTAATATAGTAAAGGTTTAAAATTAAATCCATAGATACAGTTTTCTTCCAAAGCCATACAATTTGAAAACGTAGTTTTTATAGCCTAACCAGTCTTTATTGAAAAGCTGCTCTTTCATAAAAGTAATATTTGATAAGAATCAAAAGGATATTGGCAGCTTATTTTTTAGGACTGGAGGAATCTCTGAATACAACCAGTATTTCTACCAGATCCCTTGAAGAATATTATATTCTTTAAGTTCAACCAGACTGTTTTATTTCAATCAGAAACACTGTTAAATTACTGAAAAACTCCTTCCTGTTGCTTCTCTTTGAATCTCTGGGAAATGTCACAAACCTTTAATCTTATCTCTGTAAAATGGAGTCACATATAATTAGCTAATTTTCTACTACAAGAAACCAGAAGTATTAGGTCATAAGCCCACCAGTCTTATTCTTTTTACCCCATGGTATGCTTTCAACGTGAAATATCCCCACAAGTTCATGCATTCAAACTTAGTTCTTAATTGACTGCATTGTCTGAGGAAAGGATTTCAGTAGCAGAGACTAAAAGAAGCTCCTTTCTCTATCTCGATTCTGCTTTCTGTTCTGCCCTTGAGTTAGGACCATACATCCAATATTCTTACCAAGGTGGACTGAGTCATGCTGGCATTCAGAGTAACAGGACTGGATCACTGACATTGTAAGCCAAATAAATCCTTCTGTCTTAAGTTGCTTCTGCCATGTGCTTTGTCCTAGAAAGGAGAAAAACCAGTAACACATTAATATACCATCCCACTATTATTTTGTCCAAATTACTCTTTAATTAAAACGTGATCATATTGTTTATTCTTTCACTTTTCTCCTGTCAAACCTTATCAAGTGCTTTCTTGCTTGCTCGTAAACTCATGTCCTCCTTTAAAAGTTATTGATTAATAAATTTAAATGTATGCAGCTATATTATATAACATATTTTGTATAACTTATAATTTTATGCATATTTATAACTTATGATATATATCAGCACAACCTGCTTTGTTCATATAATATAATGTATATGTATATGATCTCAGGGCTGACCTCTTGGTATTGGATAATCAGCTGGGAAGACTATTTCTCTCACTCTCAAAGACCTTAGTTGCCCATAGCTTTTGGCCTGGAACAGGGACCCTGGAAGATTTCTTCCTTTCATGCCACCATGTCTATTGTGATTCTTGTTCCTCCTTGTTTAAGCAAACATTTTGTTGAGAATTGATCATTGTGAGTTCCCTGACATTTCTAGGAAATGTGATCTCACTTGCGAATTTCTTTTAATCTTGTTCTTACAATTTTTCTGCACTCTTTGGGATCTTCTCTGAGCCTAAGGTTCAGATACTGTTCTGGAGATGGTTTCCACACAATCATGTGTTCTTTTCATTTTGATCAATAATTCTGACAAACTAGGGCACCTTTCAAGTAGAACATGGACCAGAATGCCACAATCCTTTTTCTATAGGTGCTGTATGAGGGATCTCAGTGGAAATCACCAGCTTTCTATTTGCACTTAAAAACACCAGTACAAAAGGAAAAACAAAAACATGTATTGAGAAGCAGGCCAACTAGCCTTAACTATTGAATTTATACAATAAATACTTTACTAAGACACCATAATTTCTAACTATGTTATACATATTTATCCTTATACCCACTGATAAGAACAGTTCTAACCACTAATAAATGAAGGATATCTTTTCAATTTTCAATAAAATTCAGGGTTTATTTTTTCTTTCAAAAAACTCAATTTCAAAACCCATTCTTCAAAAATAAGAAAGAAGTAAGGAGAAACAATAGTGAACTTTCTAGAAAATGTCTAAAACTTATAAGCATTTTTTTAGCAGAATGGACTTGCCTTGCTCTTTAAGACAACTTCCTCATCTGGGTATTATAGATGGTCAGTATCTTCCCTAATGCTTCCTATAAGCTGGATTGTATGATCACATTTTTTTTGTCAAAACTATTTTAATCAAGAGAATAATAATAGAAGCTTGGTAAAAAAAAATGGTCGGTTGTTCGTCTTTGAGTGACAGTGATGACTATGTGGTAGAATAATGTAAAATTATGCCAACTCTGTAGATCTATGCAAATAGGCAGAAATGCTGTGTTTGAGGGGAAGGGGGGAGTGATTAAGAACATAGAAATTAAACTTCTGTGAGCAATAAATGAAAGACTTCCTTAGGTCCACAAAGCCATCACATTCTATCATGCCCCATTTCTTTGAAGCTAATAAAATCCTAATGAGATATGATGCCCTTGCATGTGTGCGTTATGCTGTGTTATACTGCTATCTGTTCTCACATTAACTCCTCCAATGACCTTTTTTTTTCATTATGTGATTTCACTTCTTCTACTCCCCCAATTTCTTGTATCATTCATTATTCTACTTGGGAGAACTTTACTCTCCTCCTACAGCCCCTCTTCCCAATATTCAGAAGTTAAATAAAGCAGAAGATGGGACTAGAGAGATAGTTCAGGGTTTAAGCTCACACATCCTCCAGAGAACTGGAATCCAGGTTGAGATTCCATATCAGGTGGCTTACAATTACCTGGAACTCCAGCCCCAGGGTATCTGACACACTCTTCTGGCTTCAGCACACGTTTGGATTTATGCCCTACACATATACACATCTCCTCTTTTGGACTTTTTTTTTTTTGAAGGACAGGCTGATCAAAGTGAAATTATCAGTTCTTTTTATTAAAAAAATAATTTTACTCATTTAGATTTCAAACGATATCCCCCTTCCTGGTCACCCCTCCAGACAACTCCAACCCATCCCCCCTCTCTCCACTCCTTGTTGCGTCAATGAAGGTTCTTCTCTACCCACTCACCCACTCCTGCTTCGTCCCCCTATGCTGTGGCATCAAGCTTCTACAGCACCAAGGGCCTCCCCTCCCACTGATGTCAGACAAGGCCATCTTCTGCTGCCTATGTATCTGTAGCCCTGGTTCCATGTATACTCTTAGGTTGGTGGTTTGTTCCTGGGACCTCTAGGTGGTCCTATTAGTTTATATTCTTCTTCCTATGAAGTTGTAATCCCCTTGAGCTCCTTCAGTCCTTCCCCTATCTCTTCCATTAGTGTCCACAGGCTCAGCGCAATGGTTGACTGTGAGTTTCTGCATCTGTATTGGTCAGGTGCTAGTAGAACCTCTCAGGGAACAGCCATACCAGGCTCCTATCAGAAAACACTTCTTGGCAACAGCAATAGTGTGGAGGTTTGGTGTGTGCAGATGTGATAGTTCTCTAGGCAGGGCAGTCTCTGGATAGCCTTTCCTTCCATCTCTGTTCCATGGACAAAAAAATGAAACATATTATCAGTTCTTGATTCAAGAAAACATTTTTCTTCTAATTTAAAGTTTAAAAAAAGCTGCAATTTGATTATGTTATTTTTAAACTTGAGCCTTTTTAAAAAAAATTAATCCGTCTGTTAATGTCAGCTATGTACTCATCAAATTTCAGTCTGCTGAGGATAGTGGATACAGTTGGGCTTCAAGTCCATCTTTTTTTTTTAATACACATTTGAGTGCTGAAAAACAAATCCTACACTAGCCATGTCCCTAGCTTGCTCCAAGCTAGAGATGGAATGGTATAACCATAACCCGCTCAGGCCTCGTTTCTGATGTGGTTTATGGCTTTGTTTACAACGCTTAGAAATCATTCGAGTCTCTTCCAGTAACTGTGACCCAAAATGAGCAATTTGGAATTTCATCACTCTTAATATTTTGAAGATGGCATGAGATCTGGCCGCTCTTAGTGGACAGGGTGTGTCTTTTCCCCATTTTCTTCAAAGAAAACACTTGGCAGGAACAAATATACTGAAGAGACAAAAAAATAAAAATAAAAGACACATTAAAAACTACAAGATGTGAAATGAATGGTTAGAGGGTAATTTGCAGAACTTGCTGACAAGATATACACATGGCAGTAGGAAATCATAGGAGGTTTAAATGGTGTCATGAAGAATGCATTCTGAGGAAGTGAAAGAGGAGCCCTTGAGACATTGGTTTTCTCTTCTTATAAACATATTCAAATTACAGTCCTATTGTATTGCTGTTAAATTATAAAAATGCTGTCTTTTATCCCGCACTACATCTGGTACTGTAGTGCCCAAAGGTATCTGATAGACGTCTTCATCTCAGTCAGCAAAGCGTCTCACCTGCTCTGCTCCATCCCATATCACACTGCTGATGGCTTCTCTCTGAGCCTGGCAGCAATCTCTCTACCCATCCAGTTCCCAAGGCAGGTTGCCACCATGCCAGAAATATACATCCCAATTGTGTGGCGGGTTAGTGTCTCTGGCCAAAAGATACTCTCTTATACTTCAACCGCCACATGAAAGAACACCCAACACAATAATTTCTGATCCAATAGATAAGATATAATTGCCCACCTAAACACACAAAGCCCTGTACACACCCATCCCTTAAGAATATTCATAACAACCTGTAAATATGCAGAGAGGAATCGTAACATCAGCCTCCATGTTCTCTCCCCTGCTTCTCTGCCTTGCTTCAGTCTCCTCTCTCCAAAACTTTTCTCCTGCTCATCCGTCCCTCTTGTCCAATGACAGACCTCGCTTTATCCTATACCTGCCTATACCTGCGTGATGACATCATCTTACACTTGTGTAGTGGTGTGAGAGTTCATGACCCCAGGATATCGTATACTTTTTCTTAATTCTAGAACACCTAGTCATAAGGCAACTGAAATGAATAGCCGCTTCAACTGGAACACAGTCAAACAGTGTAAAATAATGGAAATAAGTCAAACATACATATACACTTCATTAATATATCAAAACAGTAACAACAGCAACAAAATAATAATAATAATAATAATAATAATAATAATAATAATGCACTTGAAACAAGAACTTTATTTTTCTGTCAGGTCAATACAACACAGTAGTAGCAGCCATTTCCGACCCATGAAGATTAATGCCATAAGAGTGAATTAGACCTTAACCACCTCACCACAACTGGGTTAATAAAAAAAAAACCTTGCCCCTACTATCTTTATCAGAAATGCTACTAGCATTTGTAGTACATTATGAACTCAGTGTACTTGAAGTCACTGTCATCACTAACCTGGGCTACCTCACTAGCCACATAACATCAAACATGTTCTGCCAGCATACACTTGCACTCATATGGTCAAAATTTCTATAATAACCAGGTTCACATGTTTATATTGACACCTGCCTTAGTAAAATGTAATTGGCATATCACAAAGGACACTATTAAAAGTTACAACTCAGTGTCACTTCATATTATTAAAAAGGCTTGCAAGAATGATTGTAATGAGATTTTAGAACCTTGTCATCACTTCTAAGGAGACATCCATGTCCATGACCTGCCCCTTCCCCTCCCACTTCCCTCCTTTCCCAACCTCTGAAGATGGTCACTGTTTTCTATCTCTATGGACCAGCCAATTTCAAAGTTTCCACATTTAGATCATTTAGGATAAGATCTTTATAATTCTTTTTCTTGTTTACATAATGTTTTCAAAAATTATTCTACGTAATAGCTTTCAGCAACACATTCACATTACTGAAATATAATCCACTATGTGGAAGTAAAGCTTGTTTGTCCATGCCTTTGATTGATATTTTTCCACTTTTTCATGATCGATAAAAAATTCGGTTATGAACATTTCTCATTGTAATTGTTTAATGGGAGTTTGGCCTTGTGTCTTAGAGTTTTCTCCTGAACTAAATTGCCTGGGTAACACCGCATAGAGTTCATGTTTCATATTCTGAGTGGCTACTAGACTATATTCCAAAGATACTGTATTATTTATCTCTGCTTCCAGCAATCCAACCAGAAGACTCTCACCTTCCACAGCCCCACAGCACTATGGTGTGTACCAGAATTTAGTCACATTTCTGAGTGAGAGGCTGTATCTGCCAAATGGGGTTTGATTTGTTTCCCCAGTGACAAATGGTTTCTGGCCTCCGCTCAGCTACTCATTGTAATCTACAGAACTTCCTCAGAAGACATCTATTGTAATCAGCATCTAGTCTTTGAATGACATGTTTGTATATTTTTTAAAATTTTTTGAGTTGACATATTTCTCAAACGTTCATTTTTTTTATCCTGTTCATGGTTTACAAACACAGTCTTCCATGATCTGGTTTATTTTACATTTTAACTGCATCAAGTGAAGCACGAATATTCTTAAATGAGATAAAGTTTTTTTTCTTTGCTGAATCTGATTTTCACATCCTAAAATAATTATTGCTCTAGATCAGTTATCCATTTGTTTATATTTACAATATATGTAATTTTAAATCATAATTTAAAAAGTATTTGCTTCATATTAATTAATTCTTACTCTACTAGGTAACGGCCCCCTCTTTCTCATCTGTATACCAAGATGCACAAAACTGCATTTGTTAATCTTGGTTTCTTGCCATATTATATACATTTTAGTGTTGACTTTTATTTTCATAGAAATGGCAGGACATGTCTGGGGAAATATTACTGTATTGAGGTTTTCAGCTAATTTTAACATTACCAATATTTTTAAAATAATGGATACAGAATATCTATTCATTTATTTGGGGTTTTTATTAAGAGAGTCTTTTATTGATATTTTGTATATTTTAATGTATGGTAGTTAATCTTTTGTGAATTCTATTCTTATGCACTTTTATTATTTGGATGATATTGTGAATAGAGTGTTTATACTTACATTTGCACTATGTTTAGTATTGTAGAGAAATAAAATAGATCTTTGCATATTAAACTCATATGATATGCCTGTGCTGAAATGATTGGTAGGGATAATAATGTGTTGTGACTTCCCTAGGTTTTCTGAACACATCATGTTTTCTGTGGTGAGACATATGTTGACTTGCTTTGGTTGTGTAGAGCTTTAATCTCTGTTTAACAGCTAAATTCTTGTCGTAGTTTCAAACAGAAGGAGAACAAATATTTCTCACTACTTTTAAAAAGAAAGATTTCAGTCTTTCAGCATCTAACATGGTTTCAAACTGTCACAATCTATTTCCAGATTGAAAGAATTCTTAGGTTTCTATATAGACATTTAGAGCAATCAATATATTGATTTGTAAAAACCACAATTTTTGGTTTCTATGGATTTTTGGGGGGGATTTGTTTGCTTTTGGATTTATTAGATTTATTTTGTTTTTGTTTTTTTGTTTTTGTTGTTGTTGTTGTTGTTGTTAGCTTTGAATCAGAAACTCAGAACATTAGCTTAATCTGGCTTTGAACTCAATATGCATTTAAATTTGTCTTATAACTCATGATGAATCTGCTTCCTCATTCCCTCTATTGCTGAAATTTATGCCTACACACTCAACTTCTAGATTTTGTTATCGTTATTATGTATGTGCAGTGTGTGTGTGTGTGTGTGTGTGTGTGTGTGTGTGTGTGTGTGTCCTTAATGCATCAAGTACAATACATACTCACAATATAGTTCATGGTGATCTTCCACTGAAACATGGACCTACTAGCTGCCACACCCTTAAAGAAAGCTGATTATTATTTTGAGCTTATGCAGATCTTGAACATTCTATCTCAAGGGCTGGGAGATCACATGTACAATTTTCCTACTCTTTCCACAAACAGTTTTCTTGCCTACAGGTATTCCAAATTACCTACCCAAACACTGATCCCAGAACCTGAACCCCAGGAGTGGTTGTGTGATATAGATGTTCAACTTACAGGCTTGCATTTCACATTTTTATTCTCTGAACTTGGACCAGTTGTGGATCTTTATGTTATCACCATCTACAGCAAAGACATGCATCTCTAACGAAGGTTGAGAGATGGACCAATATATGGATGTAACAATGAGTCCTTATGAATCAGTTTAGTAGTGTATCTACTAAAAGGAATAATGGTATGGCCTTAAAAAGTACCCAATGAACATTGAAGAATGTCTTGCAACACTAAAGGATAATAAAGTTTCAATTATACCTATGTGATCAAGGGGTAAATAAAATAGCAAAGTGATGTGTTTATGTCTCCTAAGTTTCTTTTGGAAGAGAGATGTCCTGATTTCCAAATATTATCCAAGCATAAGGGATAAATTTATTGGTATCTTTTAAAAGAATTCTCTTTTTGTCAACCACACATGTAAATGAAAAAAATGGCCATTGTATTTTTTTTATAAGGAATTAGCTCTGGTTTAAAGACCAATTTGTACAAATAATGAGGCTATTAGAAGTTTCTGTTTTGGGATGGGGAGATTGTTCACTGCTTTATTTCATTATCTATTCATGACTATATTAAGACAATAGTGAGCTTTTAATCACTATGGGACACTACTGAGAAATGTTATTCAATGAGATCTGGTTTATTTTGGCTCCTTGTCACAGTTTCAGTTCCTGGTTGCTTTGTCCCATATAAGTGGGTTTGTGATTATGTGAAATGTCATAGAACAGGCATACTACAGAGCAAAGCTCTTTAAGATCTGAGAAGCAGAGCAACGAGTAAGTGGCCAGAGACAAAACAACTTCAATGACTACCTCCTCTGACCAAGTCTTGTGTCATAAATAATCTATTCATGTATGATCAATGAACATAACTTTGTAGTTAATGTTAGTATGTTTTTCAATAGCTTAGAAGCAGTCAAAGTAACGTTAAAAATGGCCTACCTCCCACACAGAATTAGAGAAAGGATTGAAAGAGCTAAAGAGGCTTGCAACCCCATAAGAACAACAATGCCAACCAACCAGAGCTTCCAGGGACTAAACCACTACCCAAAGACTATACATGGACTGACCCGTGGCTACAGCTGCATATGTAGCAGAGGATGGCCTTGTTGGGCACCAAGGGAAGGAGAAGCCCTTGGTCCTGCCAAGATTGGACTCCCAGTGTAGGGGAATGTTGGGGGAGTGGGAAGAGGGAGTGGATGAGGAGGGGAACACCCTATAGAAGACAGGGAGGGGGTATGTGATAGGGTGCTTATGTCTGGGAAACGGGAAAGGGAATAACACTTGAAATGTAAATAAGAAAAATATCCAATAAAAAAAGCAGAAAAAAATCACCTACCTCCCACACAGAGAAGCTCATACTTGAGAAAAATCCATTTGTAATTATCAACCTTCCAATTTTCAACTTTCCTCTCTGAGTTCTTAGATGGCACATGAAAAAATGCCCCAGAGTCTCTTGTAATTTTCCTGTTGCAACCCACTTGTTTCTTTAGGGAAGCTGAGCAAATTTTTTTAATTCAGCAAATTCACTTAGTGTACATTTTTGTTTTTATAATATTGAATGGATAATTCCTTTCATTACCACAGTTTTCCAAGCTTATACTAAGTGTACTGCCTTTTAGCTGACATAGTGTGTTTACATGGAAACGTGTGAGCCACTTCCACATATAAAATTGAGCAATGGTGAGTAGAGCCACCATCAGTGTTAGCATCTCAAGGTCTCCATGTTTGTATAATGCATACAGTAAGAATTCTATACAGAGTAATGTAAGGAGGAAGGAAAACTCTAGAACATAAAGAAATTAAATTAAAAAATGACAAGTAATTCTTGTCCACTGAACACCATTTCAAATCATATTCATTGTGTGACAATCAAATGTTAATAATTACTACAACCTCATTATAACCACATCTATATGACAGGATTTCCATATTTCTCATGTATTTTTGTAGGAAGTTCAAAATTATCCATATTGTCTGAATGATGGTGTCTTTTCCCATGTAAGGGTATTCAGTTTCAGGTCCCATTATTAACTGTTGATCATAGTGAATATGTCAATTTCTTTTTCTTCAGGAAGTCTTTTCTTGTGCCAATGATTTTAAGGTTGCCCTCTATCTCCTCTTCTATTAGTTTCAGTGTATCTGACTTCAGGTTGAGATATGTGGTCCATCCAAAGGCTTAAGCAAGGTGATAAAGATGGATCTATTTGATTTTTTTCTACATTCAGCTGTGAAGTTTGACCAGGATAATTTGCAGAAGCTTCTGGAAAAGCTGTCTTTTTATCAGTGTTTTTCAGTATTTGTTCTAGCTTGCTTATCAATAATTATATATCCATAGATGTATGGATTTGTGTATGGGTCTTCAAAAACATCACTCATGAGGTAACCCAGACTCAGAAAATACAATGTGACAAGTTTTGCTTGTATGTGGTTTCTAGCTATTTATTCATTGATATCCACAAACGTTAGATACAGAACAAGAGGTTAGGACAAGATTTTCTAAAAAATAAAATCAATGTAACCATGTAACATGGTTACAACGTAAACATGAAAGAGAGGCTTGTCAAGTACCTGTGAAAATATCTCCTGAGTCTACAGGGTTACAGTCTTAGTGTCTTCACAAATAGGAGGCAATTGCAGTATCTATAGAAATGGTATAAAGGACCTGCGTTCACAGAGTTCTCAATCATGTCTCCTCAAAACAATAAGACTCTTACACACAGCACAGCTTGGTCACCATGCTGACATGGTGCTGTCTTATAAGGAGAAGGTCAGGTTGTGATGCCCCCACTCAGAGAAAAAAAATCCAGAGAAGGAGAAAATACAGATTTCAACAACTAAAGACCAAAGACTTCAAGTTCATTTCTTGTTATTTCAAGGTTGGAGATATGTGTCAAGAGCACTTGGAGTGGAATGGTATAATCAGAAATTGCATCTGGCTCTACTGGGGTCTTAAAATGTACAAGGTGTGCCTCAATTTTCTCACCTCTCAAAAGGAAAACAAATATTGTAGTAACTAACAGTTTAGAAATGACCTGTACAAGTGTTTACTATGTGAGAGCACTAACTATGTGCTTGAACAAGGAGCTATGGTGTTTCTTGTGATTATAGGAAGGCAGCAAGAAAGGGAAAAATGTGTAAACTCTATTATAGTGGAATAATCTAACGAAGTGCTCAAAACATCACTCAATCATTGGTATTCTGATGAGTAAACATAAAGAAAATGTGTGTGTTATTACTCTTCCTCAAAAAAAAATCTGGCTAAATATAAATGATCTAACCATATTGATGAGTATTTTTCAAGGACATATTATTTTACAACAGGCTGAATAACTAAGAAAATGGGTTTTAAAGATTGAGACAAACTAACGCAATAAACAAAAGTGATATTTTAGATCATCTTAAGGGTTTTATCCAAATAATAAATCCTATTTTAGAATAATTGTTTCAAAATTATTTCTATTCATTTGAGTTTGTGAGTGTTAAAGAGACAATTAAAAATTAGAATACCTCTTTATGTAACAAAAGGAATAGATTTGAAAGCAAAGTACAATAAAAATGAGATTTACTGAAATAAATAGAAATGACAGTGAATAAAAATTACTTTGCCCTCAGGTTAACATTTAATTTAAAAGGAAATTAATTTTATTTTTTAAAACATAATCATAATTGAAAGTTATTTTATCATAAAAAAGAGGTCTCAGTATAACCAGTACATAGAGTGTACTAAACAGGTTTATATGATACTGAGATTGAAAGGAGACACAGGTCAAACAGGGCCACATAAATTACACGGACATTTTCTGGATGTATCCTGAGGTCAATAAATAAATAAATTGTGGTGGTTGTCATGTTCAGATTTATGTACATGAAAGGTTGGCCTTGACATTGTTAAAAATGAATTGTGGGTAGATAATGTTGAATAAGAACATTTCAAAAGCAGATGATGTGTGGTAGATAAGGCTGAATACAATTCTTTCAAAAGTGTATGATGCTATTTAATGAGAAATTTTAGCATGACCTAGGATGACTTAAACAATTTGAACTTACTTGATAAGTATTTGGAAAGATTTGATGATACTTTGATGCATATACAGATTAGCTTACTTCAGCACAGTAATTTATAAAAAGTTTAAAAATAAAATTTTGAACTTGCTGTAGTGTCATGTATCAATATGACTATTTGCTGAAAGAGAATATTTGGTAAGTGAGGCATGATATGCAAGGAGGAGTGGCTGAGTCCTTATGTATTTTGTCTGAAGAAATATAAAATAAAACATTAATTAAATAGTGTTCTACGTAGTTCAGGAACTTTAGGGATGAATCTTGATTAAACATAGACTTGGAATAAGTGTGTGGAATAATACTTTATGAAGTTCAAGTGATCTCATGGTGAGAAACTTACAAATTCTTGAAGGAATATGTCAGAAAAAAAATCTCAAAGTCTCAGCTCTTCATTTTACTATGAATTACGTCTATACTTTAGAAAAGATATGAATGCAAAGAATAGTACAATTTTAAGATAGTTCTCAAGGACCACAATTCCAATTATTATCATGTAGGAGGACCAACAGTCTCAATCAAGCTGGATCTCCGTGATCTCTAAGACACTGGATCACCAACTGAGCAACATACACCAACTTATATGAAGCTCCCGACACATATACTGCAGAGGACTGCTGGGTCCGGGTTCAGTCAGAGAAAATGCACCTAACACTCAAGAAACTGGGGGCCCCAGAGAGTTCAGAGTTCTGTTGGTGTGAGTGGGGTGGGGACATCCTCACGGAGATGGGGGCAGGGCAGGGAAGAGGTATAGGATGGGAACAGTCAGAGGGTAGATTGGGAAGGGAATAAAATCTGGAGTATAAGAAAATAAAAAATATTCCTCAATAGAGGATCTCGAGATACTGATCAGGGGTGAGGGTATTAGCATAGACTCTTACCCCATTTCTGAGTTCTCTTTATCTTTGTTGCAACCTCTTTAATGTATAGTCGTTATATAACACGCATGCACACATACACCCAGAAGCTTGTATGCACACGCAGAAATAAGTGGATTAGATGTGTTTATTGTGTGCTCTATGACAATTAATATCAGAAATAGAAATTGAATACAAACTTGCATTTATTTTCACCACATTTCCAAGATAAGTAAAATGCTATGACAAATTACTGTCATTGAACTTGCTAAATCTTGCTATTTAATGAAGTCTGACATTCGTAGAAAAATATTAGAGCATTAGTCTGTTTTATGCTCAGTGTGCTCATAATAAGTGCCACAAAACTGAGCTATTTTTTTAAAATCTAAGGTCCTGGGGAACATTTCAGGTCAACCTAATTGCAGTCTTTGCAGAAGAGGACGAGAAAACTGTGATAGAGAAACAGAACATGTGCAGTCTGTAACTTTGACTTTTGTAGATCGTCTCAAGTTCAAAGATATGTGATTATATAAGACCATCCAAAACAAAACACTATAAAAGAAGATAAATGATAGTGATGGTAAATTCACTCTGAAGAACAGGTTTGAAATGTAACAAATTTAAAACATCCCTTAGTCTCCTTGTGTTTAAATTGAGTGCCTCACCTTTAAATTTGCATCAGAGCTTGAAACCATATGTGTTAAAGCCCGATGGCTTTAGTGTCTTTAACACTGACCCCTTTGTGGCAACTAAATTTATAATAGGTGACAGAAGTAAGCCCTTGATTGTACAAATTCCACTCTGCTTGAGTTTCACGACTCCTCTCTCTCTCTCTCTCTCTCTCTCTCTCTCTCTCTCTGTGTGTGTGTGTGTGTGTGTGTGTGTGTGTGTGCGCACGCGCATGTGTGTGTGTGTGTTTGTGTGTGTGTGTGTGTGTGTGTATGTGTGTCTATCTCTTCAGTTATTTTCTTAATTGGAAATAAGTCTTACATATATAGTCAAAATAAAGCTTCACCAATCAGATGCTCTTAAGAAAAGTACTGTAAGAATTAACTAAAAAGAAACAATCCAAAGCATCATTATGGGTTTAGAAAGTTAACTGGATTCGAAATTACCAATGATTCCCTTAATTACACACAAATGTCTGATTACTCCCAGAAGTTAGAGAAGCCAGTGCTAATTGACCTACTTGGAGTCTTTAGGGTTAAACTTTTACCTAAAATGGTATTCATATAGATAGGAAAATCAACCACGGCAAATCTATTTAGCAAACATAAGCCCAGAATAAGTTCACCTGGGGCAACTTCGGGTAGGTCATTAGGTTGCTCATTGAAATGAAAGGATTTAAATAAATTCTACTTCCTTTAGACAAAGTGTATGAACTTGCTATCACGTATTACAAGAATTAAAGAACTTCTGCCAGATTCCCTGACTTGGTCAGCATTACTTAAGTGTAATGACATGATAGATAAACATCATCGAACGTAACAGATTTTTTTTCTGAACGATATTTTCAACTTCTCTTTACCCAGTAAAGCAAAGAATAAAAATTTAACCTTTATAAATTGTCTATAGAAAAGTAAATTTCTGTGTTTCTTTAGGGACCTTCAGCATATGAGTACACCACCATCCTTAAAAGAGTCCCCATGTGCCACAGGTGAAATAATACATAAATTTAAATCGCATATCTTCTCAGTGCTTACAAGTATTAGCTTCCTTTCTTATCCTTCTCTGAGTAACATAGTAATACACTTTATTAATACCTTCAAGAAACAAACACTGAAGTACAGTAAGACAGTCATGATAACATTAGGCAAGAAAGATAAAAGTTACATACTTTTATAAACTTGCTCATGTTTAATCAGGAAGAAACTGATCCTGTCACATTACATATTAAAGGAAATGCTAACCATATTACTTTCTAGCAGTGGTAATCATCACAGTTGCAATAATTCTTGTCCTATAAATAACCAGAACACTAAACAGTATCTTCAACCATTGGACAGATGAACACCAAGACAATGACAGCTGAAAGAAGGCTATTACCCCAGCTCATTCCAACTTTCTACCTGTGTATTTTTATTGCTGCACGTTAGAGTGAAGAATATATTATATGGTGTATGTGATCTGGATTGTAGAGATTACAAGTGGGAGGAGCAGAACTGACTAGAATTTGTACATGCGAGAGTTGTAGGAGAGTAAGGTAGACATGAGTGTCCAACACCTAAAAATAAGTCCTTCTGAAGTAAAGGTTACATGTGGAATTTCATTCCAGGTAAGAAAATTAAAATCTGTATATAGGATATCTTAACCAAAACTTCAAGAGTGCAATAAAAATTTAGATCATTAAGTGAAAAAAAAAGAGAGAAAGAAAAAGAAAAGAAGAGAAAGAAAAGGAAAGAAAAGAAAAAGCTAGCAGCTGGCTATTACAGGAAGAACAGCATCCAACCCTTTCTAGGCATATAAACCAAGTATCCATTATTTAAGTTCTCCTTGCATAAATAGCTATTTTTCACATCATTATTTCAACATCAAAAGAAAATGTGTGATGTTAGAAATTAACTGAAGCTAAGGTAGACTTAAGTCCATTTCACTTTTAAATAATTGTATCTGTATTAACCTACTTTCACTTATTTAATTACTAGGGCTAATGAAACAGAAATTTTTTTTCAGTTTTTCCTGCAATGTTTTATGTTTACAGATTCACAGTCAAAACTTCATTGCAGTTCTGCTGTCTTTGAGACTTCACCACCTGAGACCTGAAACCAGGGGAGTATTAGATGAAGCAGTGTCTTGATAACATCTTCCATATTACAAAAGTAGCAAAGAAGTGGTTAAGCCACCTCTACTTCTGTAATATGAGAGCCGGCATATCCCCTTCTAGAGTAATTCTGGAATTTCTTGTATAATATTTCGAATGGAAGTTTGTAGAATGAATGGATTATCTTTTCACAAAGATGTCGTCCTTCTCTTCTGTACATGCCTCAACCCATCCTGAGTTAGGATTATTTCAGTTGCAAATGACAAAAATAAAAGTCCAACTAAGAATTGAAGACCATAGGTTACTGGGTGAATTAATGAGGTTTATTCACCTCACACAATCTGAGAGCATTCAGTGAGATGAGTGGTAGTCTTCATATGTAGTCATGCTCTACCATCTCCTCCAGTCTCTTCCTGATAGGCTGTCCAGATTCCATCACTCTTTTCTATATAGTGAGATCTCAACCAAGCTAGGATTTGGATTGACTCTATCCTCCATCATTCTATCATCTGGTTCTTGGGTCTTATAGTTTAGAGGAATTATATGAATTTGCAATTGACTCCTTCACTGGTCCTAACCTATGACAAGGACAATAAGACAGAGGTGTATCCATCCTTTGTAGAAGAAAGAATACAGTTTGACAAGATGCAAAAATTGTTATTAGTCAAGTGGTAATCTGTGCTGACATGACATAAAGTGCAGGGGTGGATTAAATCCTACTTCCCTTTCATATGTCCATCACAACATAATGTTAGGAGTTTACACTACAAAAGTAGTGTGCGGTGCTAGAATCTTATTACAATAGTCAAAACCTTTACTGATATCTGATAGACAATACTGTTCTTATAAAAGGGATAATCATATACTTTAACTCATTTGTAAATTGGAAGAAACATATAAAAATAACCTCATGGCAGCTTTAATTCTGAAATATTCTTAAGGATATTTACTGTACTTAGAATAGAAACGAAAGATCCTGTGTTAATGATTCTTATCCTGTCTTTGTTTTATTACTGATTATGTAAGAACATACAGTAGAAAAACATAAAGCAAATAAAATTATTTAAGATTATTTCTAAATGTATGCAATAAAAAGTTTAATGAATATAATAATTGTGCTATATAATATCAACTTTCTAGATGGCATGATTGTAAAATTTTTAGGATAAACTACAAAACAATAAAAATTCAACCACTTTGCAATTCATGAATATTTAGGCCAACATAGCTATAAATAAAAGATTTAAAGTGTTAGTTATCTATCTCACTATTCAAATAAGTACTTTTCATGAAAATCTATTGGTGCCTAGATTTTTTTTGTTCACAACCTAAGACATTATTATTTAAATATTTGCATATATTTTTAAAAATTAATTTAATAAACACTATGTAGAGATAGGTTGATCATTGCCAAATATAATCCAAATAAAAACCTTAGATATGCATTTCTTCTTTGTATGCTCCTGAAAATTTGAATGTGGATATTTTAATATATTAATAAATGTACTTAAATGCAGGGATAGGGATTTTCCTATACAAAGATTATATCATAATTATTAGGTAATTCTAGAAATAAAAATGGAGAGAAAAACAAAAAATAAATGTGATAATGAGAAATTATTGAGAAGTAACAATATACACATCACTCATAAGACATGAAGGGAATGTGGCAGTGACAAACAAATACTATGAGGAGAAAGTGAATAGGGACTATGACAGAAAGATATATTCAGGGAGATGTTTCTAATAAAAAGTTTGAATGGACTCTAGTGCTATATTATATCACCATTATTAATGTTGTGTCATTCACGAATCAGATGTTTGAGGATCCCTTTCTGCATGTCTTATACCCACTGACACGGTGCATGCTCACTTCTGGAACAGTAAAAACAAAGTGTAGCTAACAAATAAAGGGTAGACTACACCACACACACAGAAACTAGTGTCTTTTGAAGCTTAGCAAGGATATTTAATCACACCTTCCATTTCACCTTGTTGGAAGAAAGTCACCAGGGATTTCTACCTGAAATAAAAGATACACAAAATGTGTTGCATACAATTAACAGGTTCAAACATTGTTGCATACCATAGGACTAGCATCAGTTTTAGTAACTGCATTGTATACTTGAAAGTGCTTAGTGTATTACCTTTCCATACAATAGGTAATATGTGCACTTATTCACGTATCCCATAGTTCATTTAACCACATGATATATTTGAAAAAGTATCATGCTGTGCATCCTAAATAATGCATTAATCTAACATAATATAATTTTAATATAAATGAACAAAGTAAAATATGAAATCAATGGTATAAGAAAGCTTGAAAAAGAAAGTATCCATCATTATGGACCAGTTTAGAATGCTGTCTCCCACTTCCCACATTAACCAATGTTACATGTGCAACCAAGGGCTATAGGTATTTGCCCCATTGACAAGGATGGGTATTATTAAAATAAAAACACCAAAAGCATAGAACAAAATCCTCTCTACACTCTTTAAACTCATCGAATGTTTTTTTTTAAAGAACTAGAAATATTGGGCTAGTGCCCAGTTAAACCACATGAAGCATAAAAGCCATTTTATAATTTATGGAGTCTATGAGCTTAACTCATTGAATGATCAATGCATTCACATGTGAATGTTTTACAATGTGCTTAACATGTTCAAAGCAAATACTTCCTGAAGTAAACACTACTAGCAGTTACATCCTAAAAATTGCTTTTAGTTTTACAGAATACTCTTAAAGCAAAACACACATGACTTTTCTCCCCATTGTAATGTAATATCCAGTATTTCTCCGTTTTCTGTGTGTTCTTTAATCTGTTACATATGGTTTGGGAAACCATGTGGCATCAGTTACAGAAGTATTGTTTGCTCAATTACTGAGGCCTTTCAAACCCCTCACACTACTTTATCATCTTATACAAACTCTCAATATTCCAAATACACATACATGTATTTTTTTCAGGTGAATGTTTCAGCCTCTTTCCCTACTCCCTAACCAAATTGATCAGAATCACACAAATTCAAAAATAGATACACATCAGAATGAAATATTGGTCTCCATTTCAATTTTATATAACTATCCACTGTCTGATTAGTGACTTAATCAATGCTGTGGAAACTTAAGCGATGCATTCAACCAATCAAGTTAAAGTATAAAAGGCTCATATCTGCAATTAAGATTTTTGACTACCCCTTGAACAATATTTGAATGTTTTTTTAAATGATTAAAAAACATGGAATATCACTATCTTAAGCACTATTACTCCTTAGCATCCGCTGATCTTGATAGACTTTAAAACATAAGAGAGTGACATTGGAAGGAAGAAGGGAAATATATACACAGAGAAGTAGGAGAGAGAGAGAGAGAGAGAGAGAGAGAGAGAGAGAGAGAGAGAGAGAGAGAGAGAGAGAGAGAGAGATCAGGTTGCAGACTATTTGGATAGTTTCCATAGGATTCATTAGTTTCCATGGGATTGATTATATAGGAGTTTAATGCATATAATTTAGAGGGTGTGGTATTGAATGGTCATATTACGAACAGATAATACACAGGCAAGGAAATAATGTTGGAAATTTCAAAGCATAACTTTAAGATCAACAAATGTGTCTTTTACACACTGGAGTCAAAGGTCATAGAAGTATATAAAGAGAAAGAAGTCATTCTCCATTTCTGATTTTTTAAATTAGGTGTCTTCAGATATAGTAAAGTCATTTCCTCTGACAGACAGGATTGATGAAGGGTCTGACTTCAGGTAGAGTTATGGAAATGCTATTTTTTTAAAAAATAAATCAAATATCTAACTGAGGAGGTGGAAGTGAATAAGATGCATGGCCCCAGACGCTAATGCATCAAGACTAAGAATAGTTTCTGAGTTATAGAAATATAGACGAAACATTTTGAGATTGGTTAATGACACGGGAGCAAATTGCTCATTGTAAGCACTATATAATTAAATCCAAAATTGACCTGTGTAAATTATAGAAAAACAGAATGACTGAAAAATAATTACAAGTATAAAATATTTTGACTCCAGTAACATATCCTTGCATTTAAGTACAAAGAGGCAAGACAGAAGAGACAGCAGTAGAATAAAGATTGAAATAATAGATGATTAATTTAGAGAAAAATGACTGTACTAGTCTATAAAGGACTGGGAGAAAGACTATGATTAAAGAAAAATCATGGAATATGTCAAATTCTGCAAAGAGGGGACAGAAGGGGAGGATAAAGAAATAACTTTTATATGTGGCAGCATGAATCCCTGAGGTACACTTGCAAGAGAATTTTGGAAGCAGAAACCTGTTAACACCAAGGAGAAAAAAATGAGAAAATCAAAAGTTAGAATGGCAAAATGTATGGAAAAACGTTACTGTTAAAGAATCAGGGGAAGAATGACATAGATCCATAAATATACACACTGGTTATTGTAATAGTTATGTGTTTTTAGAAGGCAAATTATACACTTTTATTTGTAATGAACTGAAGCAATGGGAAGGAAAACACTAATGAATTAGGAGAGATTGGGAATTAAAAGTAATATGAGACTGAATTCTAAATATCATGAAGAAGCATCAGAATATTCTTCAGTGAAATTCCTCTACAGAATCATTTCTGTCATTGATGTGTTTAAATTGTAACGTGTAAATTGATTTTAGTCTTTGTTTGATATTTCCAAGGCATGAGTGCTGCTTCATTTGCATCATTTCTACTCTATGTTCTCTTCTTTACATTTCCTCTTGTGTATCCCTTGGAACCATTCCTATTCCTCTCAAATTCATGATTTATGCATTGGAGTATATATATATATATATATGTGTGTGTGTGTGTGTGTGTGTGTGTGTGTGTGTGTGTGTGTGTGTGTGTGTAAGCTTGCATGTATATTTAGGCCTGACCACTCTGGATTGTGTAATTTATTATGTCCATGGAGTCTACTGATTCTCCCTTTCTCAGCAGACCTAACAGCCATAATCACATATACCTCTTTGTAGATAGGTGGGGATTCATAAGATTTCACTTGTTCATATTAAAATGGTATCCGTTCACATGTATAGTATACCTCTAGTACTGTCTTACGACTATGGATAATATCGAGTGTGGATGTACTTTTAACTTTAAGTATATTGTGTTCCAGATAATATTCTAGATGGAGAAAATGGAAATTTATTAAGAAATTTATAACTTCATCAGCTATTATATAAAGTCAAAATGGAGTTAGTGACTTCAACATTTTGTTTACTCTAAAGAATAGAACATGACCCTGGAAAAGCTGCTCAATGTTCAATACCTTATTAGAACAGAAGGAAAACTGAAGTATCTGTAAGACGGAGAGCTGATAGCACAAAATTCAATATCAACATGTGATATTTTATGAGTAATATAGTGATGGAAAGTTAATGTTACAATGTTGATAAAACTAAATTAAGATAGCATAAAGGACTGCTGTCAGGTGATGGTCAAATATTTGGAAGCTACAATACTTACATAAGTAGCACAGGGCCACAGATAGTGAAATAACAAAGCTGACAGGAGTACATATAGAGAAAGTCTGTTATGAAGTAAGTGCTGAGATGTTCAACAAGTCACAAGAGGCATTTAGAAAACCAATGAAAGATAGTCAGGGTAGTCACAGGCTCATATAAAGGGATTGTAATCCAAGAACATGGCTGCTCTGGCAAGGGATCATGTCCAAAGACCTCCTAGGTCTATGTGATCTTTTGAGAATGAAGACATGCCTTGGATTACAGAATAATCTGGCTGGAATACAGATAGGCCCTTGAATCAAAAATGTTAATTTATATGAGGAAGCAGCAATGTTTGAAATTGATATATAGTAGAGGGACAGAGAGAATGGGAGAAAGAGAGAGAGGAAGGGACAGAGGGAGGCATGGAGGCAGAATTGGTGGTAGGGGAAGGGTCTTGTGTCATGGCTAACTGCTATTATGGATTCTAGCCCTAACTTGAACCATAGACAGAAACAAATCCTCCTTTGCTTACTTTGCTTTTCTCAGGCATTTTTCAAAGCAGGAAAATGTTAACAAATATACTAGGTAATTTGAAATTTGAAGAACTGGGAAGTTTTGAATGAGGAAAATAGAATATGATATTAAAAGGCTACAGAGCAGAGAGACATCCAAAGTGACTGTAGATCCTCAAGTCTTCTAGGGCTAGACAATGGGATTGTCAAAGACAGATATATTTTTACAAGTGCATTAAGATGGAGAGAGTCTTTGAAGAAAGGAGAAGCATGACTAAAAGTGATTGTGTGTGTGTGTGTGTGTGTGTGTGTGTGTGTGATTACAGAAAACAGAGATCAAGTTCTCTGCTGTTAAAAAAATTATAGTCTCATTTTATACCATTCATTACCGTCTGATTTAAAAGTACTCTAGGTGGACAACTAAAGTATATTAAATAATACAATTGAAGAATAAGATACTAAGGATATTCATTACAAAGAATGGCACATTTTCCTATCAATAATATTGAGAAAATTTTAAATAGTTGCTAAAAAGGAGACTTGTCTTTCATCATTGTTTTGTTTAGTTTTTCTTTTTTAAAAGTTTTTTTTTATTTTATGTGAGTACACTGTCAGACACACTAGAAGATGGAATCAGATCCCATTACAGATGGTTGTGAGTCACTATGTGACTAGTGGGATTTGAACTCAGGACCTCTGGAAGAGCAGTCAGTGCTCTTAACCACTGAGCCATCTCTCCAGCCAGTTTTTCTTTTTTAAACAGACCTGTTCCTCATACAATAGATTCTAATCATACTTTTATCTCCTTCTACTTCGCCCAGTTCTTTCCCACCTCCTTTTCTCTCCAGGTCCACTACCTTTCTGTTTGTCATTTGAAAGGATATGCTTCTAAAAGATCACCATTAAACATATGAAAATAAAATATAATTAGATAAAATAAAACCATTGTAGCAAAGTTTAACAAGCCAACCTATCATGAGTAAGAGTCCCAAGGCAGGCATAAGAGTCAGAGACTCACTCGTTCTTACAGTAGATAATCCCGTAAAAATACTAAGCTAATAGCTATAATATGTACAGAGGCCTACGGGGCTAATAGTTCCTGCTTCAATCTCCGTGAGCTCCGATGTGCCTTGCTTAGTTAATTAAAAGGGCTTTGCTCTTTCGGTGTCCTTCATTCCGCCTGGCGCTTCCACTCGTTCTGCCTACTTTTCTGCTGGATTCCCTGACCTCTAAGGAGGGTGATTTGATCAAGGCCTCCAATTTAGATTCTGTCTTCACGTAATGTCTTGCTGTGGGTCTCTGCATTTGTTCCCATATGCAGGCAAAGAAAGCCTCTCTGATGATGATTTAAAAAGACACTACTGTATGCATTTACCAGAATACTAAAAGTCACTTGATTGATACATTCTTTTGTTATTTGGGTTTTGGGAGGCTGTTAGTCCAGGTGTGTTCTGTTTTATCCTAGTTCTCTGAGCTATCGAGTTCTTGGTTTGTGGTTTCCCTAGCAGAGTTGGCCATGGGTTTCCATTCGTTGGGTAGGCCTTTAATCAGATTAAACATTGGTTGTTTATTCCTACAAGTTCAGTGCTACCATGGCCCTAGCATATTGTAGGCAAAATAGATTGTAGAGCAAAGGATTTAGGGCTGGATTGATGTGGATCTTTCTTCTTGGTAGCATACAGATTACATTCCTGTACCAAAGAATCTGTATTGAACATGCGAAGGTTCCATGTAGACATCAGCTTAACTTCTCTCTGCTCAGTGAAGTATGTGTGTCGTCCTCAGCAATGAGGCGCTGCTTTAAGTTTGAGAAAAGCCAATCTTTCTCTTAGAAGCAGCCTGAATTGTTGGGGTATTTCCATGGGTCCCACTTTGCTAAAATCTCAATTAAAGGCAACCCAGTCTCACCACTGGAAGACTTGCTACAGTGGAGACTCCTAATCCCCCACTACAAGAAGTCATCATTAGGATAAGTTTACACCTTACAAGAAGCTCCTCATGTACTATGTATGTTCTCATACTGTCCCAAACCCTACCCACTTCTAGATGTAACGTGTTATATTTTTTCCAGTTCTTTAAAAAGTAGTTTTATTCCTTTTTTGAGAATTTGATAATTCACCCAAAACGTTTCGATTATATTCTTCCCTACCTCCTCACTTTTCCCTCCAACTCCTCCAATACTGACCTTAGACTGCATTTTACCTCTCAAATTTCTGTCTTCATTTCTATTATTTTATAGTACATAGATACTAACTTGTGCTGGCCCTATAGTCAAGTGTTTGGAACTACGCATTGGAGTTAGTCAACTTAAGAGAAGCCGTGAGCCTATCACAGAGACCACTATCTATAACTACTGAGTTAGAGATTACGGCACATGAGTCATCATGACCAGATGTCCCAGGAGTATGATGCTACAATATTGACTGGCTAGACCTTGGGCAGGTTTTGTATGGGCAAACAAAGTTGTAGGAACTATAGCAGTCCTGCTGTTTTTAGAAGACACTCTTTCCCTCCTGTTCTCCACAAGTTCACCAACCCACTCTGGTACAAGTCACTGCAGAACTGGGCACACCCTCTCCCACTGAGGCCAGAGAAGGCAGACCAGTTAGAAGAACAAAGGGAAGCAACTGAGACAGGAGCAACTTGAGCTCCACTGAGTAGTTGTAGGACCAGCATGAAGATCAAGATGTCAATAAGCTACAAATATGTAGGAGTCCTAGGTCCAGCCACTGCACGTAGTGTGGATGGTGGTTCAGTCTCTGGGAGCCCCTCTAAGACTTCACGTTAGTTGACTCTGTAGGTCTTCCTGTGGAGTCCTTATTGACCCTGGGCTCCTCATTCCTTCCCTCAACTCTTCTACAGGACTCCCCATGTTTCATCTAAAATTTGGCTGTGATCGCTTCTCGGCCTTTTGGCTAAGATCAAGTGTAAAATTTGGCTGTGAGTCTCTGCATTGTTTTGGTTTGCTGCTGCCACAGGAAGCTTTTCAAGACATATTTTCCTTGTGCTCACATTCACAAACCGATCAGCATAGTTTTGCAAATTTACTAGTTTACATTTTCTACAAGAATATTGATAGCCTTAGCAATAGTACCTTTGTCTGAACCAATATTAAAATGGGAGAAACAGCTGATCAATTTACATTTGGTTCCACATGCCTATATTAAATTGCAAGATGAATTGGTGACACAGCAGAATTCCCTGTCATCAGGAAATTTAGTTGTGTCTTTTTAACATTTCTCAATCTAAGAGTAATGAACAAATTTGTTAATATATTTGCTGAGAAAATGTTGCAGCTGCTAAAGCATTTATTCCTATAATCAGTATATTCATAGGTTTCCTCACAGAAGCACCCCCAACTGAACATTTATAGCTGACTATATACTATTCTACTTTTACTTGCAATGGAGAACTTTGTTGCATAATATAAAATTGATATTTTAAGCATCATTTTACTTTTTAAAAGTACATTTATCCTCTGTCTGAGGAGTATTTGATGAGTCTCTTTAAATTACACAAAATCCCAATATGTCTAAGTCTTCCTCTGTGTATGAACTCTAACTTGGAGGCACTTTGATGTAGAGCTTGCTTAATATACCATAATACAGTTTGGATTGCTCAATAAAGTTAATATTTCCATTGTGGTACACGTTAGTTTGTTATAACCAATTGTTTTTATCATTAATAAGCCACACTGGAGACTAAAACATAATGATCTACTAATTACAGTGAAACAAGCATTTACTTAATGAAAGAGAAAAAGCTATTAGTACCAATTTAAATTCCACAAAGCTTTTTCATGGGACTGTGTATTACTATAAATTTTATCTAATTTTATCTTACTATGCTATGTTCACATTTTTCCTTAATTAAATAGAGGGATGCACTGACTAATAATTATCTAGAACAAAACAATTAGGAAGCTATTATAATTGGAATAAAATGAATTTATCACAGTGTGTAAATGTCTTCGAGAAATGGGGAAAATTTGGAAAATATTTCAGATCTACCCAGTTGGCCATTCTATATCAGGAGATATTTCGCTGACATGGCAGTATGTGATATGAATATTGTCTATATCCATGTTAAACAGATGAAGGAATCCTGGAAGTCTTGATGAGAATAATATACCAAATACAATACTAGGGGAAGGTGACATATTCTGAAACAGTTATTGGTCACCTACAATGTGCAAGTGCTATTTGTTCATTGGCTCATTAATAGAATATTATAGTGTTTAATTATGTAGTTGAAACAGATGGAAATATTAATCTTCTCTCTGAAATGTGGTTATCAGATACATTTTCAATTTCCTAACCTTTCTCTTCACATTTAATAGATTTTTTCTTCCTTTTCTCCCCTCACTGTGAAGAGAAAAAAAATCAAAAAACCTCCAAGCAATGCCATTTATCATTGTTGAGAATATTTCCTGTGTTGTTGGAGTACAGTTTAGAAAGTTTGAAAGTTTTTGCCTTTGCTTTTGGTTCAAAGAGTTTTGGTTGTGCTTTCTCCAAGTTTCTTTTCTTTTCTTTTTTTTTTTTAAAGTCTCCTATTGAGCTCTGTAATTGACTTTTTTGTGGGGTGAAATATGACTCTAGTTTTATAGTCCATAGATGGCTATATGGTTTTCCCCATCCCAAACTGAAAAGGAAAAAAGATGACCAACCAAATATATATAACAAATAACATGACAAACAGAAAAAAGCAAACAAGGAAAAACCCAATAAGATAAAATAATCCTAAAACAGAACAGAAAGCCCAAAAACATTCCACAGAGTTTGTTTTCAGTTCGTTAACTAACCCTGGGCATTGGCCCTGTCATAGATTATGTCTGTTATGTTCAATGTCACTCCATAGAGAAAACTGATTTTTCGTTTGCCAGTGTGTATCAATAGCAAGTAACTTGATGGTTAGGTGTGGGGTCCTATGTATACACCTCCTTCTCGGTTCTGGGACCTTGTCTGGCTTGAACATTTACAAATCTCGTGCATGCTCTCAGATTAAAAAACAAACACCTTGATTTATTTTTTGACGAATTGAGATATAGACGAGTGTGTGTGTGTGTGTGTGTGTGTGTGTGTGTGTGTGTGTGTGTGTAGGTCATGATGCTAAAAGGGATGTGACATGGAAGTAGAGATCGAAAGGGCGGAAGACAAAAATACTTTGGAAGGTGCATGATATTAAAGAATAATGGGAGAGATCTACATCTGGTTCCTGTCAGCCTGAGACACAGCCAGAATACGGCAAATACAGAGGCGAATGCCAGCAGCAAACCACTGAACTGAGAACGGGACCCCCGTTGAAGGAATCAGAGAAAGGACTGGAAGAGCTTGAAGGGGCTCGAGACCCCATATGTACAACAATGTCAAGCAACCAGAGCTTCCAGGGACTAAGCCGCTACCTAAAGACTATACATGGACTGACCCTGGACTCTGACCCCATAGGTAGCAATGAATATCCTAGTAAGAGCACCAGTGGAAGGGGAAGCCCTGGGTCCTGCTAAGACTGAACCCCCAGTGAACGTGATTGTTGGGGGGAGGGCGGTAATGGGGAGAGGATGGGGAGGGCAACACCCATAAGGAAGGGGAAGGGGAGGGATTAGGGGGATGTTGGCCTGGAAACCTGGAAACTGGGAAAGGGAATAACAATTGAAATGTAAATAAAATGTAAATGTCCAATTTAATAAAGATGGAGGAAAAAAAGGAATAATGGGAGATTATTTGGGGAAGAAAGAGGATAGCCAAGAGAAGGGATAATGGAAGTTAGAGGGACTAGAATAAGAAGTGCAATATATGCTGTGTATATGTATGGGAGTGTAATAAAGAAATCATCCCTTTTCTAATAATGATCAAATTAAATGAAAAGGTGATTATATATGTATATATATATGTATATATAACTCCATTTATATCTTGGATACATTTAAACTATAAAACACAAATTATAACCTTTTTATTATTACTACTTTTTTTCCACTAATTTATTAACTTTATATCCTGATCATATCCTCTTCCCCCAGTCCCCCTACATACACTCTCCCTCCCCTTAGCCCTCCCTTTCACATTTGAAAAGGTGAAGTTTCTCCCTTGGGTTACAAAACATCCCGTTGCTTAAAGTCACCGCACAACTAGGCACATTCTCTCTCATTAAAGCCAGACAAGCAGACCAGTTAGGGGAACAGGACTCACAGATGAGCAACAGAATCCGAGTAAGCCCTGCTTCAGTTGGTGGACTTGCATGAAGACCAAGCTGCACCCTTGCTACATATGAATAGTGGACCTAGGTACAGCCCTTGTTCAGTGGTGGTTCAGTCTTTGGTTTGTGGTTCAGTCTCTGAGAACCCCCAAGGACTTGGGTTAGTTGACTCTGAAGGTCTTCTTGGGAAGTCCCTATCCCTTTGGGTTCCTTAATTCTCTCTTCAACTTCTCTACAAGATTTCCTACATCCATTCCAATGTTTATCTTTGAGTCCCTGCATCTGTTTACGTCAGCTGCTGGGTGAAGCCTCTCAGAGAACAGTTATGCTAGGCTCCTGTCTTTGAGTCCAGATGATAGATAGCATGATGCATCAAGACTGTGGAAGGGAGAAGGCAAGCCTGAAATGTGTCATCCATATTTATTGATCCTCTAAGGATAGCTCAGAACATCTTCTCCCCTCAACCTGTAAATTGGCAGGGACTGCTTCTCCATTCACTTATGTCTGTCTTCCACAGAGCACCTGTGATGTCAGACCAGCTGTGTCAAATAGAGCTGTCAACAGTGTCTTCAGATGTTTTATCATTGTAACAAGGTTTTGACCAACAATGAAGCATCAAGGTCTCACAGTGTATCCTTGTGAATCCACTGCCACACATGCAGGCACAGCAGTAGTTTCTTCCATCCATAGGTGGTCTGCATGGAGATGCCTCTGACGGATACATTCATCAAAGTTGAGTCACAGTGGTCTCCAAGAGTTCCAGGAACATAGTCACAGAAGAAAGCTTCCAAAACATACTGACATGTGGCACCTTGTAGACAGGACTGGGACACACTTTCATCAATCTTCAATACACAGTTCACAACAGAATACTCTTGAGGACAGACACACATGTCTCTTCCTATCTTATCGAGGCATACTGCCTCATTCATGCAGGGATCAGAAACACTTTTAGCCACTTCCAAGTCGCAATGGTGTCCAGGCACACTGAATCAGAAATGGCCATTGATTACAGCCTAGTACATAGAAACATTGTGGTAACCAATGTGGTTCTTACCACTCACATGGTGAACTGTCTCACAGAAGATTCCAGCATGCTCAGCAGGGAAGATAAATGCAGGGTGCTCATCTCTTTATGTCAGGTCCATTCCCTTATTTTTTGGGGATACTCACACTTTTGGAATTCAGCAATATAAAATACCTAAGTTATATGTATAAATTCGAGGGCATGCTTCTTAACCTGAGAATCAAAAGTAATACCCTGCTGCATAAGTGTATCTCTAGGTACTTGAAGATATGCAAAACCCGTTCGCAGTGACCTAAATTAGTAAAGTGGTTCTCCCAGGATAAACCAAATATAGCTAGGATCAACCAGAGACAGAGGAATAAAAAAATTTCTGAAATTTCATGTTTTTACAATAATGCTGATTGTTAAGGATGTGTATATTTAAAACACTTAATCAAATTTAAACTTATTAAATATTCCTTCCCCGTACTTTTCCTTGGCTAACAATATAAATAAATAAAATGAGTAATTTTGGGCATATAAAAGTAACTTCAAATTTGAATATTAAGTAATTGGATAACTTTCCCAAAATTTCAACTTTTCTCCTGAAATTTTGTACTAATGTGCTTTGAATGAATCTGGAAAAGAATAGATTAAGAAGAGAAACAGACTACAGACTTATTGTGAAGTACCTGTCCATGGAAACCATAATAACAAAGCTCAAAGAAGACTCAAATGTCTTTCAGTTGCAGAGAGTAAAGTGGAATATGTAGATACTTTAAAGTCAGAGGAAGCAATTTTGTGAGAGATGAGTATGTTCAAAAGGGTAGACAAATTCTGGAATTGAGTTGTTTGGCATTGCCATACCATATTTGATATTTATTTTGATCTTCTCTGGTTAATGAAATTTCAGTAAGACAATCGAAAGCGATTGTATTGTTTATGTCTGCTGTCAATTAGAAAGGTGAGGGGTTATCTACTTCAGTACTTATTTACTGGATTTGTTAGTCCCTGGAACTCTTGGTTTGACATCCTACCAGCAGGTTTTAAAGGACTTTAAGAACAATATTTTAACTGTCTAAAAGGTAAATTATGGCAAGTTTTTTTTATAAAAAAGGTATATTTCTTATTTGGATTGAAATCTCTTCATTCTTCCTCCCCATGTGTGCACATGTGTGTGGATGTAGGTGTGGTACTAGTGCATGCCATGATGCACATGGAGTTTCAAGGAAAGATTCATGAGTCACTTTTCTCAACCATATAGATCCCAAAGATGGAACTTATTGTCAAATATCGTAGAATTTTCCATTTGTTCTGAAGCATCTTTTTGTCTACCTTAAATGACTTTTGTTAAAATTTTTTAATTTCCCATGTTTTATAAAAGGATATAGCTCATACACACACACACACACACACACACACACACAATTTCTTAAAAAGTAGAATGCAAATAGTCAAAATTTTATTTTAGTAACAAAGTAGGAAAATGATAGAAAAATACAAACATTTTATCATAAATATTCTCTTAACTTCTCTTCCAGGTCCACCCAACTTTTTTCTTTCCTTCCTTCCTTCTTTCCTGCTTTATTTACTTCCTTCCTTTTTCCTGTCTTTCTCTTTTCCTGTTTCTTTCTTCTTTTTTTCTTTCCCCTTTCCTACTGCCTATTGAATTTCTCATTTTCTTCCCGTTTTCTCTTCTTCACATAGAATCCAGTTTTTGTTGTCTAGCAATTATTGAGAGTGTGGTCTGCCCTGGAGTTTAGAGACCTAACAATCTCACACTACTAAAGAAAACTGTCTACCCTAAATGGCACCATTTTCTACTACTTAACTGGTGGTAGGATTGCATGCCCACCTCCCTACCTCTACCCTACTGAGATATCTCTCTTGCTTGAGGTTGAGAGATATTGGTCCGGTGCATGTTGCCATAATTGCTGTGGGTTCATGAATTCTCTATTTGAACAAAAATTTTACATGACACTGGTTTCGGGAGAGCCATGTCTAACATCAATATGATCACTTTATAAATAATGTAGTCAAGGGTATTCACTTCACCGCTTAAAATTCACACTCATTCTTGATCAAGTTTTCAGAATTTTAGGAGATTAAGCATGACATTGAAGATGCTTCACATTGCAGTGAACATTTATATAAGTAATTGCATGACTAACATAAGAAGCCCCCAAAATAAGCCACACTGAATTAAATATTAAAAAATATTTATTATAGCCATTGATGTAAATCATTCAGAAGGGATAATTAAATCATATACAATACATATATATAAGCAAGCAGCTTTATTTAAAGTAAATTTTGTTAATTATTCTGCTTAACAAAAAAGTAGAACATAGCATAGGTATGTCATTAAATGAGCAGGTACAAAATAAACAAAATCTATTGAGTAACTTGCCCATAATCAATATTTACAAATGAGAAAGACTTTGTTATAAAACATGAACCAAAATAAATCTATCAGAAAATAAATCAGTATAAGCTAATTGTAAGATTAAAAGCACTCTAAAAATGGATTAGCAAAACAAGTGCCATCTTGAGCACACAATAGGAAGTAAACAGGACGATCTTGGGGTTGTCTTTGTTGAACATAGTCCTACAACCTCATTCAATTTCAACATCTTGCTTCTTGTCTCTAGCTGTAGTTACTAAGCAAGTTCTATTAAGGCACATTTGTTAAGCTCTCTGATTTGTTTCTGAACATAGATCAGGTTTGGTATTTTAGTTTGTCAACGTGAAGAACTAATTAATACCAGAATTAATGGAAACTAAGTTTATGGAAATTTCTAAAAATAAAACTCACCAAATAATATGATTTAATAGTAAGATAACGTAATGGACTCCATGCAAACAAAAATTTATGCTTAAATTTTTAAAAGAAAGAAATACAGAAACTTTCATGCATGAATTAATTTACTAAATTTCAAGGTTCTAAGTAATGTTTCCTCCTACAGTGGGAGGTGTGCTTATTCCTCTTATTTAACTGTCTATAACAATTTAAAAATATTTCCATGAAATTTTATTCAGAGCTAATTAAAAGATTCATTAAATTCTCCATTTCTCTAGGAAGACAGGAGACTGTGCTTTGGAATTCTTCTTAAACCACATTTCACAGCAATTTTGTGAGGCAGTTCCCAGTAAATTCACCTGCAGTTCTTTTGTTTGGGAGTATTTTTGTTTGTTTGTTTGTTTACATTTTAGTTCTCGAAACTTATTTTGAGTTCATTTTTGTATACACTGCTGTCCACTAATTAGAATGTCATAGTAAAACCTTTCACTGTATATAGTAAGCAACATAATTTGTAAGTAAGTGAAATACTATAGCATTACACCAGCAGAGGGTTGATAAGGGAGGCTTAAGCAAGCAACACAGACCAATGGAACAGAATGTAGTTTCCAGAACAAAACAGCTACCAATTTTCACAATAAACACCAAAATTATACAGATAGCAAAAGGAAGGGCTCTTTGTTAAGTGTTGTTTCTCAAATTGGTTAAGCACATGCAGAAAACTGACACATGACCTCTAACATTCATCTAGCATAAAAATTAACACAACTAATTGAACATCTTGGTATAAAAATTCTAATTACTTTATTAAGTAAAGAAATCATTGAGATACTTTTAGACAGTCTCATAGGATATTTTTAATATTAGAATATAGTTATATCATTCCCCCTTACTTCTTCCAAAACCACCCACACCATGGCCTACTTTTTCTTTAGGTTTATGTGTGTATGTATTCTTAATATATATGTAAGAAAGACCTAGGCAATCTGTATGATGTTACTTATGTATGTGTTTTCAGGGCTATCCATTTTGGTACTTGATGTCTGCTTGCTGTGTTTTTCCCTAGGGAAACGTTTTTCTCCTCTAAGCATTTTAACCTTTCTCTAAGCATTCCCTATGTGCTTGCCGTTCTTTGTCCAGAGGAGAAGTGTCCCGGGCATTCCTTTCTCGCATTAGCTTCCCCATTAATGCCATTCTTGTGTTTAGGCTGCCATGATTTTCAGATTCCATGGCTGTTGTTTTGGACATTTTCAAGAAACAGAACTTTCAAATTACTCCAAAATTGTAAATTACACAAGGTGTGAATTACACCATGTCTGGAAAATTTCTAACCTGTGAAGCAAACAGTAACAGAGTAAAGAGACAACCTAGATAATGGGAAAAAATTACCAACTGCTATCTTTAAAGGAACAGAATCCAAATATATAAGCCACCAGATAAATTATACCAATAAAAGAACAAGAAGCATTTTACAAAAGTCTATAATTATATTAATAAATACTATTTAAAATGAAAAATATCAAGTAACAAAAAGGAAAAAGGGAAGAAAAATCTCATTTCCCTCAGATCTTAATGAAATATGAACCAAACTTTGAAATCCTGTCTCTGTAAACTAGAATGCCTATACACAAATGCACATACAAATACAATAACATGTAAGTAAATGCAAAAATGAACAGCAAATGCTGACAAGGGTTTATGGAAAATATAATTCTCAAGTGTTGGTGAGAATACAAACGAATTCAGTCATAGGAAGAACAGTATGCCAATATGGCTAATGCTCTTCAGCTAGACACCCCATAAGATCTGTCACATTTCATAAAGACAACATATGAAACTGTCGTAACAAACAATACCTGACTCTCTCTGCTTATTGGTTAACAGGTTACAGGTACAAAATCAACTTTGGAACCCAGAGATAGATGACCATATAAAGAAACTATATAGGTATAGTACACAGAATCATAGGAATAAAATACTATCATTTGCAAGGAAATGGATGGAGCTAGAGGCTATCAGGCAAACAAGTAAACTAGACAAAGAAAGTACTATATGAATGCTTTCACCTGTGGAAATTAGAAACCAACTGGCATGGGACAGAGAGGCAGTACTTTATATAAAAGTGTTATCTGCACAAGCATGAGGACCTAAGTTCAGTTCCTGACACCCACAGGAACCATGGAAACAAGCATGTCCAGCTAACTTGTGAATAGCTCTTCCTGGGATTGTCTGCTGACCAGACCAGCTTCTGAGTCTGTGAGAGTCCCTGACTCAATGCAATAAGGTGAGCAATTGAACAGGTCACCTAATGTTGCATAATGTAATCTAATCTGGCTTCTGCATTAAACCTATCTGCACACCACTCTAAAATACTGAAAACATGCATAAACTTTACTCATAAACCCCCCTCATTACACCACACACACACACACATACATACACACATACATACACACACACACACACACACACACACGCATGCATGCACGCACCCACACACACACACGCGATTGTCCTGCATGAAGAATAGTTATTACTAGTGGTTAGAGAAAGAAAGTGACTGAAGGGAGACTGGATGCAGTTAGATCATATTGCAAGGGTATACTGAAGTACCATAAAGACATTGATTAACATGCATAATACATACAGCTTAATCAAAAGTCATAATAAAGTCAAAACCACAAGCATATATGAGTATTCAAAGTTAAAGTAATATAAACGCACTGGGCAGTAGGAATAAGAAAAAAATCCTACCTGTTAAAGATTTCACAAGCATTTCAACGGCATTAGCAGGAAGTTCACTTTATTGATTGTATTGATTATTTAAATTGTTTTGTTGTTATTGTCTCCAGTGGTTTTGTAAACAGACCCTTGCAGTACATGTTCTTATATCAGAAAGTGTATTTTAATTGCAATGGGAAATTAGCCAGATTTTGGTTCTATATCTCATAGGAAACAATGCTCAAAGATATTTTTCTGCAGCTTGGTCATCATGAGCAAGTATGAATGGCAAAGGCCTGGACAGCTTTCTCCATTATTTGCTCTGACTCTTATGTTTACCTGACGTCCTCAGTACCACCAGCAGAAAAACGTTGGCCAGTGTTTCCGTTTTGTTTAGAAATCAGCCACGACACTTTGCTTTGGGCTAAAATCTTGGCACATGAGCCTCGAGTCAATTTTATTTTTCCTTAAATAAATTCTGAAATCCTTTTCTACTAAACCATTTTAGTTAGAATAGAACATAAATAAATGTAACTGAGTCCAGATGCTTTCGCTGCCCACTGAGAACCAGGAGAAAGGATATGTGCTTTCTTAAAAATTGAAAAATAAACCTGAAAGCATTGACCACCGCCATCCTCTCCATGTGAGCATGCCTTAATTTAAATGTGTTTAAATTTACTTTTAAAGTATTCAGAGTCTGTGTGAAGCTAAGACTAGCTAGTACACATCTAGTAATTCACTTATTTTTTTAGACACTTCATATCAAATTTATTTGGGCCAAGTTTGAAATAGAACGCATATATCAATACTATTTGAACTTGAATTATGCAGCAGTATATAGACATAAAATTGGAAGACCTGAAAGTCATCTTTCCCTAATAAATCTGGGAAAGATCACCCCCTCCCTCTACACTTCCAAATCTATCACATGACAGTTGGTGTGTGTTGACTCAGCCTTGGAGAAAGGCGCCCAGCAGGTTGGCAGGGTAAAAGCTTTCCTGTTTATTCAACAATGTGCCTCCATGGGGTCTACGGTGGTAAGGAAACTGGCAAGCCTTACATAGTGCATAGCTGTTTCATTTTCCAAACCCATCGAACATGCTTGGCAGCACGGAAAAAGTGAGATGGACCACAGCGGAGCTCAGAGTCACCAGGAAAGGCTTTCAGACACGAGGAGGTGCAAAACAGAACTTTCGCTGAATAATTACAATTCTCTCACTCTTCTGGATTTTGAAGTCATGGCTGTGGCACAGCATTTGGTGGCTGTGATGGTCAAGCTGGTGACTTTCAACAGTTTAGGGCATCAGGATCGGCTGGAGCTCTGAGCCTACTGAGAAGTGATACCTGCAATCTTCTCTCCAGAATCTAACTAAACTCCATCAAGGAAATTAACATTCAATAACTATTCTAAGCAGCAGAATTGATTCCTAAAGGCACTGTTCTTAGGTCCCATGAGAAAGGCTCACTGGAGAAAGGGTGAATGACAGAGAAAGTATACGTAAATGAGGGCATTGATTTCACAAAGCACTGGACTTTAGAAACATTATGTCTGAGATTATGTGACGTAAATATCTTCTTTAGAGTGGACATGCTCACAACTCTTTGAACACAACTCCCAAAGTCAAACAGTGTGAGGGATAAGACTGTGTTATCCTTTAAAGGAGCATTGAACTCAATCGAGATACAAGTTATAATAGCACCGTAGATTAATAAATCCCCAAAAGCTTTTCTTTCTTTTTTTTAAAAAAAGATAATAGTATAACACAGGCTTTAGCTATAGTCCATTTTGTAAACTACTTGTTACACAAACCAGAGGACCTGATTGTGTGCCCATCACAGCATACTAAAATACAGGGTGCTGAGGCATGCACCATTAACTCTGATGCTAAAAAGAGGCCCAGACAGGACGATTGCTGTGACTTGCCCATTCGTCAACCTGGTAGAATTAAGAAGCTCCAAGTTCAGTGAAAAACCCTGCCTCAAAGGTTAAGGAAGAGAGCTACTGAAGTTGACACATGATATTGACCTATGATCTCTACATGCATATGTAAAAATGAATGAACATGTGAAAAATTACATCATAATATTTGTTAACTAATAGATATGAAAATATGACTAGCCTTATTGGTATTGCTTTGACAAGATTGTTTGCTATAGCGAAGAAGTATAATCATACCCATGTTCTGTAATTCCTTGGTAATTCCCAAAGCACACACATCTTTTATTCTCAAAATAAGAACTTTGTTTCTCTGCAAGAAAAGATAGTATCATTTACCCAAATGGACATCCAGGGAAACAATGAGGAAATGTGCCTAATTTTAGGCCAGTAAAGAGTGAAGAATTATTAGGCTTGAAGCTAAGATTCTATTACTAACTTCGTTAACATGCTTATCTGCTAAAAAAAGAAACTCAGCTGTCTGAATCATAGACATGGTTATATAAGAAGGCACAGCCTCAAATCCACTGGTGGCCTCAATAGCCCTATGACGGTGGCTTTCTGAAGCTTTGGGGTAAGGCTCTTTATTTCTCCATCTGCCCTTCTTGGCTTGTAACATGACTACCCATGACCTTGAGCACTTCCCACTATCTGACATCCTTAAATGAATGAAAACAGAAAAGGCAAGGGAGCTCAACACTGGAAAGTCTAGCTCTCTGCTTCCAGATATCCCCAGATGTGAGGAGTCCCGGATGCAAGCTCCTGTCATTCTGAACTCCATTATGCCTGTTTTGCCTGGTGGACTGGCTACTCTAAAACTATAACTCAAATACTTTATCCTCAGATTCCATTTGGCAAGTAATTTAAGCCAGTAACATAAAAAGTGACCACTATACTGCTTATCTTGAATGTTTAAATTTTTTTTGTGTGTGTATGTCAGCCTTCTAGATGAGTGAAGGCTCCCTAAATAATTGTTATCTATTGTTTTTCCTTTGTCAAGTATCATAGTATTGAGCACATCACAGTGCTTGGTTTAAGCAGTGTAGACACACCAGACACATGATTGTGATGGTCAGAGTTTCAAAAGAATATAGAGCCCCAAGGATTACCCGATTTAGAAACCATTTCTATTTCCTGTCTTCTTAATTTCCTCATTCTATCTGACTTCCCAAATATAGATAGATGGTAAAGATATCCTTATGGATACCCCTCAAAAAGTTATGCACACATATTTTATTCAGGAACATCAGAGTAGAATGATTTGCGACTCAACACTACCTCCAAACAAGAAACGGTGTTATGGTAGCACTGTTCTAACTGCAGACCTTATATGCACCAGTGTTCCTTCACAGCTCCCCAGAGTATAATTACAGTGGATTTATTTCTGGCCCTTGTAAATGTCTAAGAGAATACAGCTCTAATAAATGTCTGTTCCTCCATCAGACCTTTAGTCGAATGGACAGAGAAACTACCTAACCTGGAGCAGCATTTATTAAGCACGCCCTGTCTTATAAACTGTCTCTAGGTTATGACACATTATGTATTTACTATACAGGAAGGAGAGGAACAAATAATATGTTTAGATTTTCTAATTTTTACACACTTACAAAAGAGATAGCATTGATGTGGGCTTATTAATTGAAATGTTCAAAAATTGTTTATCTGAAGTGGGGATTTGAATAGGTCCAATAAGAAAACTTATAAAATAAGTTATGAATAATATAATATAAAATAATAAATAATATATAATAAATAATATATAATAAGAATATGAATTCTTATATCTTAACTAACATCTATATATACTGATCTATTTGGTATTGGTCATAGTGCTAAGTTCACACTTTCCTACCCTTTTGAATGTTTTGGAATATAAACCTTTTGTGACATAATCTTTTCTCCATGTGCTCTCTGTAAGATATGTTCATAAGAGTCAAGAGAACATTTCCAGCAAGCTGATTTTTTTGGATGCAACAAAGGGCAACTTCCAAATATTACAGTTCATAACCTCACCCCTCACAGAGATAGAGATTCAGTAATTCAAGTGATTTTGTTTCACCTCAGCCAAGGTCAGTTTTACATCAAAACAACTCTTTTAACTTGATAGCTACCCATACCACCCACTCTAGCTTCAAACCCCAGGCTCACATAGTACTGACTTCTGCTCTTACAAGTCATATTTACCATTCTGGCTTATAATGCACCCAGACCAATAAATAGAGTAAGACTATGAAAGAGCCTTCTAATGATGGCATGTCATATTTAAACATAACAGAGTTCCCTTGCTAACTTACCATGGCATTTTGCTTAAGAATTTCACAATAAAGATCTATCCAAGCTGTAGATAATCACAGAGGTCCATGCAGGTGCCATTTCCATGTGAAGTAATGACACCAGCATTGAGATACCACCATGACATTGTATTGATTCAAATCGTTAGATAAGCTGAAGTATTCTCTAAAACTTGCCAAGTGATCTATACTTTGCTGATGTTACTGGTATACCCAGCACCTTTAAACCCTGCATTATACATTATCCATGTCTTATCTTTGCCTTCACCAGTTTTTTGCGGGGTGAAAGGCATCTGGACATCCCCTATGTGTTTCCTTTACAACAGGAACTGCTTGTGACATGACAGGCAGATGGATGACGTCAAATAATGGTGTTTCTCCACATTCTCACTCCCCTCTACTTCTTGTGATACATCTTTTATCTTACTTTATTGTTAGATTCAAGCTCATACACAGACCATGCTGTCCTCAAGCTTGCAGTCCTACTTCTCTAACCCTCTAGTTCTTGAGCAGACATCATGCATTATCTGATATACAAGCACTGGTGATCTTAATGTGAACCAAGAATGACTTGGTTGTTACGGAACACATGCAGTATTTGTTTACAAATACATAATGCCTGAAAGTCAGCATTAAACAGTCATAAAAGGCAAGCTTAATTAGCTTAGTTCAAGATGCTTTGAGAAGGCACTTTGATATGTTATGCACACAGACTTCATTTTCAAGTCTTAGGGTCTCTTTCACCCAGAGAAATCAGTAGTAAAACATTCATGTTTGTGGTACTTTGCTTATATCAAACACATGTGGGCAAATTTGAATTGGGAAAGAGAATATTGAGTTTCAGAAACATTTCTGTGCTCATATGTTTAATAGTCTCCGGGAAACCATTTGAACTGGATGGTACAAAATCCTACTACTATAGATAAATGAGAGATGATTGAATTTACATTACCACTAGTAAATGTAAATAAAATCATATACAATGCATACCAGTAAATGAAGCCATTTTTCTTGTATGAACACTTAACATATTGACTTCTTTTTTAGAATACGAATTCTTAAATTATTAACATATATGGAGTATCTAAGAATTATTCTAGATGAAGATGTCTAGAAGCCAAAATAAAAGATAGAATTGGGTCTAATTTTTGTATTATAATATGTTCACTAAAGAAACTTATTCAGGGTAGCAGAATATTTGTCCTTTAATTACCAACAGTAGCCTATTTTAGCATTTTCCCACAACTTAAATATGGAAAAATCTTACTAAAACCCCCCTTTTTTGTCTTTTATGTTTTATTTTATTTTTATTGGTTATTTTGTTTATTTGCATTTCAAATGTTATTCCCCTTCCCGATTTCCCCTCCAAAAGACCCCTCATTACACCCCCTACCTCCTGCCTACATGACTGTGCTTCCCCACCCACCTATCCACTCCTGCCCCACCACCCTAGCCTTATCCCTATGCTGAAGCATCAAGTTTTCACAAACCTAGGGCTTCCCCTCCCACTGATGCTGAGAAGGCCATCCTCTGCTACATTTGCAACTGGAGCCATGGGTCCCTCCATTCTTTGGTTGGTAGTTTAGTCCCTGAGAGTTTGGAAGGCTGTTGGTTCTAGCTGGTTGATACTGTTGTTCTTCCTATGGGGTTGCAAACTCCTTCAGTTCCTTCACTCCTTCCACTAACTCCTCCATTGGGGTCTCCATGTTCAGTCCAATGGGTGGTTGCAAGTGTCCACATCTGTATTGGTAAGGCTCTGGCAGAGCCTCTCAGGAAACATCCGTATCACGTTCCTTTCAGCAAACTCTTCTTGGCATCAGTAAGTGTCTAGGATTGGTGACTATATGGGATGGATCCCTACGTGGGCAGTCTCTGAATGGCCTTTCCTTCAGTCTCTGCTCCACGCTTTGTCCCTGTATTTTCTTTAGATAGGAGCAATTCTGAGTCACAATTTTGAGAAGGGTGGGTGGCCTTTCCCTCAAATGGGGATGTTACTTAGAAATACATTAAAGTCTATCTTGCAAGAAGAAAATCCTACTAAGAATATGCTAATAATTTGAAATGAAAAGATGTGTTATGTGAGAGTTGCTGTTATCACTCAGAGTCTCACAAAGCAATAGAGCTTACATGAGTATTGAGCTAAAAGAGCCGGAGTAGCTTAGCCTGGATAAACAAGCTAATGGCAGGAAACATCAGGAACTAACTGCCATGTTAGGCAGGGTGGGTGAGGAAGTTAGGACCGCACAGATGTCAGGGCAATTGCTCTGCCTGTTACTTCTAGTTGGAAAGTTGTGGAGGTTCTGCCTCTGTTGAGCAGCTCCAAGTAAAATGGAAAACAGCAAATACGTGTGCTGCTATCTTCTTCCCTCTATCTTTCCCTGCAGTCTTCTATCAGTCTCCTGCGTTTGTCTCTCCCAGGAATCAAGAAGTCAGCTGGTTTCAGATCTTGAAAATAAGTGTGTTGCCAAAGAGCTAGGACAGACCAAAGGCAAGCAGTACTAATAAACGAAGTAGTCATTTCTTCTCAGTGAATTTGTACAGCAAAGGTGGGCTCTCCCACAACCTATTATCTCTAAGACTATGTCAAAAAAAAGGAAGAAAGAAAGAAAGGAAGGAAGAATGAAAGCAAAGACAAGACAAGACAAGAAGAGAATAGAAAAGAAAAGAAGAGGAAAGGAAAGGAAAGAAAAGGAAATGAAAGGAAGAAAAGAAAAGAAAAAATGAAAGAAGTGAAAAGCTGCTATAAAAGCGGGGTTGATCTGCTTTTGGTCTTTTTTCTCCCCTAGAATATGAAAAAAATTAGCAAAACCTTAGACATCCCTTTAAACCACTATATATATATATATATATATATATATATATATATATATATATATATATATATATGCTTGGTTTCAGCATGGAGTGTGTTACACAAATCCTAATTTGACTTTTTTCTAACATGTCTACCCCATATCTATTATCTCTTCCACTTAGCACATGAACTTGTTTATCATCTGAAAAGGTAAAATATCCTTTTTAAAAAATTGCATGATTTCACTATATTTTCATACATGTACTTCACATTGGTCAATTTAAAGTTCTGGTGTTATTAAACTTTTTTATTTTTTTTAAAAGAAGTATTTCTAATTTTCTAAGGCACCTCCAGATTGATTTCCAGAGTGGTTATACCTGGTTGCACTCTGAAATATATCCTGTCCAGCATGTGCTGTCACTTGAGTTTTTGATCTTAGCCATTCTGACTGATGCAAGGTGGAACCTCAGGGCCATTTTGATTTTCATTTCCTTGATGACTTAGTATGTTGAACATCTTGGCCATTTGAGTTTCCTCTCTTCAGCAATGTACCCCATATTTTAATTTGTTTCCCATTTGTTTTGTTTTGATTTGTTTCACATTTTTTGGAATTTAACTTCTTGAGTTCATTGTATATTTTGGATATTAGCCTTCTATTGGATGTAGGGTTACTGTAGATCTTATCCTAATCTGTAGGCTGCCTTTTTGTCCCATCAACAGCGTCTTTTGCATTACAGAAAATTTTCACCATCCCATGTTCAAAATTTTTCACTGAGAATTGTTCAAGTCTAAAAGAAATTCAGGGGGGAGCAGAAACTGAAGGAAAGTCCTGTCCAGTGACCGACCCAAGTTGGGATTCATCCCATGAGCGGGCACCAAACCCTGACAATGTTACTGATGCCATGTTGTGCTTACAGACAGGAGCCTAGCATGACTGTGCTCTGAGATGCTCTACCAGCAGCTGACTCAGACAGATGCAGATACTTAGAGTCACTCACTGGACCAAGACCCCAGTGGAAGAGTTACAAGAAGACCTGAAGGAGCAGAGGGAGACAGCAACTCAGAGGGAGACCAACAGTAGCAACTAACTTGGACACCTGGGATCTCCCAGAGACTAAGCTGCCAACCAAAGAGCATACACAGGCTAGTCCAAGGTCCTGGGAAAAAATATAGCATGCTTTGTCTATCCTCAATGGGAGAGAATGGGCCTAATCCTGTAAAGACTTGATGTCTCAGAGAAGGGAGGATGCAGAGAGGTGGGGAGCAACCTCTCAGAAGCAAAGGGGAGGGAAGATGGGATAAAGAACTCTGGAAGGGAGCATGGAAGGCAATAATTGGGATGTAAATAATTTTTTTAAAAGAAATATTTCAGGTTTTTTTTATGTTCATTTTCAATTTGAATATGCTAATGAAAATGCCACACTTCATAATTAATGAAATGCTTTACCAAGTGTTGAAGAAAACTGGTCACCACAGGCCAACCATGTTAATCACACAGTAAGAGTCTGTGTTTTGTGCAAGGTGAAAGATGAGCTGGTAGCATTATTTTGTATGTAGTTTATCCATTGGATGAAGATGTCTTTTCTCCAGTGTGAACACTAGGACTCTTTGTGGTTGAAGAGCCTGGGCTTGTATCTGGGTCCTCAGTTATACTTTATTGATATTTGTCTTTTTTATGCCAGTACTATGTTATGTCTGCTACCTTAGCTCGGTAGCATAATTTAAATTTAGATTAATGTTAGCTCCAGCATATTTATTTATTTATTTATTTATTTATTTATTTATTTATTTATGTTATTCAGAATTGCTTTGGTGATGTTGGGTCTTTTTGTTTTCATATGACATTTTAAATAAATTTTTAAATGAATCTGAAGAATGAATTGGAATTTTTGAGTGTATCATGCTTATTTTGCAGATTACCTTTAATAGGTTGGACATTTTCACAACATTTTTCTTGTCGAGCCTGTCATTTCATCTCTAATATAAGCCTTACATCCTTGTCTTTTGCAGCTCCAGTGATGTTTCACTTCTTGGTACTTACCTTAAATTATTTCCACATGATATTTTAAGCTTTTTTTTTATCAATCTCTGAAACAATGTATTCAGATCACAATCTCTACTCCTTCCAGTTCTCCCCTACCTACCGTCTCCCCCCATATCCACTGCTCCTCCCTTTCCTTTCAGAAAAAATAAGGCATCCCTGGGATAGCAACTGAAAATGCCATACAAAGATGTGATAAGACCATCATTGCAAGACTGGACTAGGCAACCAGTAAGAGAAAAAGGATCCCACAAGCAGGCAAAAGAATCGGATATGTCCTTTCTCTCACTGTTAGGAGTTCTGCAAACATCCTGAGTTAAACAACCATAGGATCTAAGAAGAGGACCTAGTGATGTGCAAGCTCTTTCACTGTTGCTTCAGTCTCTGTTTGCTGCTAGGTTTGTTGATTTTATTGACTGTGTGGTCCTAGCATCCTCATGTCCTCTGACTTCTACAAGCTTTCCTCCCTGCCTTCCCTATAATTACCCAAGGTCCACCTCATGTTTGGCTGTGGGTCTCTGCACCTGGGCAGATTAGGTGCTGGAGGTATCAAATTATGAACATAGCAAAAATCTTTAGGTATCATCTCACTGACTTATTAATTTACTTATTTATTTATTTTTTTGTCAGGCACATTTCTTTCTTGGTCTTTTCATGTCTTATCAAACATTTTTGAACATGATACTCATTAGATTGCTTTATAACAGAAATTCTCAAACCCCTTTGTTATTCAAAAGACCCTTTCACAGAGTTTACCTAAGACTGTTAGAAAACAGATAGCCTTGCACAATTAAGCACTTGCAAAATTAGTTATGAAGTAGAAACAAGAATGTTTTTATAGTTGGGGTCACCACAACATATTATTAAAGCTGTATTAAAGGGCCACAGCATTAGGAAGGCTGAGTACCACTGCTTTATAATAATTTATAAATTATGTTGCACAGAATTACCTTCAGAAAAATCTACCTTTGCTGACTCTGGGAAGATGGCTTCGTGAATAAAGCATTTTCTGTGTAAGGTTAAGGACTTAAGTTCCAAATCTCAGAACCCAAGGCAATCCAAATAGATTACCCTATACCTTAATCAGAGAGCTCCTATGCTGAGACAGCAAGCAGGGCTCCTTAAAGCCAATGGATGGAATATTTAGCTGACAAACAACAGGGGGACCCTGTATAATACAAATTGAAGGTAAGGACAGAAACCTAAGGATGACTGACACCTGAAATTATATTCTCACTTCCACATTTGCTCTATGACATGCTGCAATATTTACATATTCATACGGATGAACATAAACACATATACCATATACATATACCAAGATTTTAAGAAATTAATTTCACGGCCTTTATAAACATACTTATTCAAAGAACTCAGATTTAGGAAAGTATATGAGAATTGCAATGAGTATCTTCACATAATATAGAAAAATATGAAAATATAAATATTATAAAATGAAAGAGCTGAAGCTGTGGGTGGTCGTTTAGAATCCATCAAGTGTTCCCGATGATGCTGAGGACCACACAGAGGAGCACTGTTTTATTATATGGTTAACAGCCCTTTACATATTTGGTCCAGTTGTTAAAATATAATTGGCTTTTGTGTCTGGAAACCTTAAAACTTCACGGTCAGGAAGTCCCTGGGATGCTTATCAACTGGTTAAAAAGGAAAAGAAAAAAAGAAAGAAAAAGAATCTTCCTGTAGAAAATATGCAAATGAAAATCAGTTTCATCAGTAAATCACCTATGGAAACCCTAATTTAAAGGATTACTTTGTGGCTATTGTTGTTTTAACACCCTTTTTGGTTCTTTAAAATTAAGACACTGCTTGGTCTTTTAGATTTGTTGTCTACCTTCCTTTCACAATTGTGTGCACTCTGTCCTACATTGGTTGTTGGTTGATTTAAGTTAATTTTCATCTTCATCTTGCTATTGGCTACAGCTTGTGTTTGCCTTTTAATATGATTCCCTCAAGATTGCCAGGGTTGAGGCAGGTGCCGTATTAGAGGGTGTACTACGGTACTATGAACATTTCTAGATGTCCTCCCTTTGCCAGCTATAACATCTTAGGTCCATGAACATTACTGATCACCACTGTTCTGCTTTCCTGGAACAATTTTACACCACTGGAGCAAAAAACAAAACAAACAAACAAACAAACAAAAAACAAACAAACAAAAAAAAGAATTGGTTTTTGCGGCAGACTTATATACCACTAACCTTCCATTTTTAAAAGTGGCTTTTCACATAGAAAGCCTAATTCAAACATGTCTTAGTGTAAGTCCACATATAGTAATAAGTTGACCATAATTAGCTATCTGCCCACCCCCTTCATTTCCTTTATTTTTCCACACTAGGAATTAAGCCCATGGCATCAGGCATGCTTTGACAGTCACTGAACAATATCTCTGATCTAATTTACATTTTCAATACATGACAACTTAAGACACATGGACTCAAAGAATAAGGCAGATCCTTACCCTAACATTACAAAATGGATTTGACTATTTTTGTTTTTGAGGAACAAGGGGCTTTTAATCCAAGCCAGTCAATGACAGAGCTCCAAGTTTGATTGCATAAATAATCACTTCCATGGCCTGGGAGGACCCAACGATTATCCCAGTTCTTTTATGAATGCCTCCCATCCAACGACTTACAATTTAGATGTCAATTAATACATGACAGTTAGTCAAAGAAGGAGAACTCAAAACTTAACTGGATCGCTTCCCTCAGAATACAAACGGATCACAATTAAACGTTTCATACATCCATTAATTAAATATGTACTAGCTTATACATTTTGTTTTACATAAACCACAAAAATAAATTTTAAAAAGCTTTGATTGATGGTTTTTCTTTCCTCCCCTTTCCACCTGTTTTGGTTCTCGCTGAATTTTTTGACATACATGTTTTTCCTTTGGTGTTATCCTGTGATCAGAAAGATGGCTAATGAAATATGGCAGGAGAAGCCTGGGGCCTGTTTCTCATCTGTAGCCTGCTAGTTTGCAGATGTATATTTATCCTGATAAATTGGCACTGGAACTCTAGAGACTTAGTTCAATTTCCTCGCCCCGACAGCCTCTGTGAGCATCACACCCCTCCCTAAATTGTTTCCTCGAAAGATGGCACACGCATCGTGCCTTACAAGCTAAGCACCTCACTCCTCATCCTTTCACAGGATTCATAAAAAAAAAATTCAATGAGAAAAATAAGAACCTGAATATAGGTTAATCTGTCTTTCTACTTTTTAACATGCATTCAAGCGGGAGGAGCCTAAATGTCCTCTGAGGGACTTAACCCAGCAGCTAGTGGATTAAGTGGATCAACAGAAACAGAGACCACAGTCAAACATTGGATAGAGCTCCAGAAGGCCTGAGGAAGAGTTGGGGAAAGGACTCGGACCCAAAGAGGACAAGGACCACACAAAGACCAAAAGACTGAACTTACCTGCTCTCTTGGTGGATCCCACAGACTGAACTACCAACCAAAGAGTGAGCATGGGCTAGACCCAGCAATGCCCCATCCTGCACCCTGTACATATGTAGCAGAAATGCAGCTTTGTGTTCATGCAGGTCCCCCAACATTTGAAGCAGGAACTGTCCCTGAATCTATTATCTGCCTGGGGATCCCATTCCTCTAGCTGGATCACCTTGTATGGCCTTGGTGGGAGATGAGGCACCTAATCATGCAGTAACTTGATGTGCCAAAGGGAGGTGTGGTGGAATGACTCAACATGACCCAGAAGGGGTGCTCTTCCTTCTCAGAAAAGAAGGAAAGGGGGAATGGGCTAAAGATCTGTGTGAGGGGATACTGGAAAGTGAAGATGGGCTGATATAGGGATATAAAGTGACTAAACAAAAAAATAAATTTTAAAAAGCACAAGAATTAAAGTGGCAAGAATGACAAAAATCATACCTCGTAAATAGGGCTAAGAGTCACATATATAATTTAATTGATATATATATATATGTATATATATATTTATATAAATAATTGATCAGGATAAGAGTCACATATATAATTGGTAGATATATATATATATATATACATATATATATAATTAATAGTGAGTATATCAATCCTTTGGTGAAGCTTTGTTCATGCATTCTGAATGACTATTCTAACTGCAAAGAAGCTCGCTAAGATGTACAGCATCAATGCCTAGAAAAGTGTGTACTCTCCTAATATTTGCTGTGTAGTGCTTTTAATTATGAACTAATTAAAATGAAGTGCTTTATTTTTCACAAAGAAAATCAGGGAGATAGCTAGAAGCAATTTTTGTCATTCATGTACCAATACAGACAACTACAGAAAGATTATGAGTATCTTTCATCACATTCCCCATTATATATCTGCAAGAAGTACTCACTGACCCAATTATTACTCATTGCTGTGTAAGGGCTTCCCTCTACCGCCATGCACATGATGGCGCCAGGTTGATAGCAAATTGACACATAATGCCATCCAAGTGTTCTCCTTCATAATCTTAGACTGCACATTGCTAACTGCCTTGAATAAAATTCCATTCTCATCACAAAATTGTACTGTTGATACGGTTTGCACTATAGGGTCAGATTATTACTAGGTTATAAATGTCTCCTTGCATTTAGTGTTTCTTTGTTTGCTTTGTTTTACTTGTCTCTAAACATAATTCCATGGAGTTAATTACTATTGCATAAAAATGTCATATCATGGAAAATAATGAAGGAAACAAGCTGAATGCTCATGAAAATCATCTGGAAATGAAGATCTTACTTTATACAATATAATCTTATCTTAGGCAGTATTCTCAATATACCCAGAACCATGAATTTATTGATCCTGAAAAAAGAAGAAAATCTGAAAGATGTCATATTAAGAATTCATTGTCATTGAAGGTGACATTACCCACAAAAAGCACATTGACCAGATCCAGTGTAATGAGAAATAAATGTACTTAGTTCATAATTATACTGTTTAGGTATTTGGCTAACATTTTTTTAGCTTTGGTTTTTGTTTTTTTTTTTTTTTTTTTTTAGTTTTTTCCGGAGCTGGGGATCGAACCCAGATTTTTTTAGCTTTGTAAATGAGCATGGCAAGATCAGCTTTTCTTGAAAGTGACAAAATCAAAACTTACCCCATTTCATTCACAGACCACACGAAGGTCAAGAAGAAAGAAGACCAAAGTATGGATGCTCTCAGCCCTTCTTGAAGGGGGAACAAAATACCCACAGGAGAAAATACTGGGTGACAAAGTGTGGAGACTGAAGGAAAAACCATCCAGAAACTGCCTTACCTGGGGATCCAAGGTATAGACACTAAACTCAGACACTTTTGTTAATGCCAAGAAGTGCTTGCTGACAGGAGTCTGATGTAGCTGTCTCCTGAGAGGCTCTGCCAGACCATGACAAATACAGAGGTGGATGCTCTCAGCCAACCATTGAACTGAGCACTGTGTCCCTAATGGAGGAGTTAGAAAAAAGGACTGAAGGAGCTGAAGAGGTTTGCAACCTCATAGGAAGAACAACAATATAAACCAACAAGGCACCCCAAACTCCCAGGGACTAAACCATCAACCAAGGAGTACACATGGAGGGACCCATGGCTCCAGCTGCATATGTAACAGAGGATGGCCTTGTTGGGCTCCAATGGGAGGAGAAGCCCTTGGTCCTGGGAAGGCTCAATGCTCCAGTGTAGGGCAAAGGTAGGGCAGGGAGATGGGAGGGAGTGGATGGGTGGATAGGGGAGCACCATGACAGAGGAAAGAGGTATGTTTCTGAAGGGAAAACTGGAAAAGGGAACAACATTTGAAATGTAAATAAATAAAATATTCAATTAAAAAAATAAACATACCCCTTTTCAAGCTCAGTCTGACTTAGAAATTAGCCCTTCCAAAATTCCTTTGGTTTAGACTCTCGAATAAATCTCTTTCAAGTGATTTATCATGAATCTGTTTCTTTTCTCAAAGGCATCACATATTTTCTCTATTCATATTTCTATTTAATATATTTTTCTCCTATAATTTATTATATATTCATAGGTACAGAGTCTACATAGTTCAGGGTGGGCCTTTAATACATGGTACTCATTTTTCAACCTCCTGAGTGCTAGGATAATATTCATGTTTCATCATACCTAGCTTTCCAGTGATATGTATATACACATCACTGTGTATCATCAGTGATATATATGATACACACACACACACACAAACACACACACACATACACACACACAATGTAAAATGTATAAGTACTTTTAAGACTTTTCTACAGTATGACAGGAGGTATATACTGATGCCTTATGAACATTCTCAATGCTAACACAGAGATATCAAATGCCACCAACGGGTCCCTTTGCAGCACCTTAAGATTTGCTAGTCTATACATATCAGTTGTAACCATTAAGTAGGCTAGACAAAAAAAATCATTTAGATCATAGCTTCTCCAATTCCAGTAGGTATGTGTGATGCTCAAGGGTCTTGTTAAAATACCATTTCTGATTTCTTAGATTTGGAATCCGAGTCTATATTTTTGTTAAGATTCTAGAACATGTACCATTAACAAGTCACTCAAAGGTAAGTGTTACTGTGGGTTTGGTAAAGCAATTGCCTGGGACATGTGAGGCTCTTAGAGAACCCTGACTCTTATATCAAGAGAATTTTGAGGATTAGGCCTTTTCCTAAAAGCAACCAAGTCCATTAAAAATCCTTGTATCAGTCTGAATGTATACCTTAAATTGATCACTTGTAAATATTCCTGCATAAGATTTAATATAATATCAGTCATTAACTATTTACTGAGTATTGAAATATGAGTCTCATAAAAATGAGATTAATACAAAATAATTTATTGGCAAGGATTTTCATTTCCGGTGGCAAATTTGCATATAATAAACATGTTACTAAATAAAAGTATTGAGTAATAGATATTGCTATAAGAATAATATAAAACCTTAAGGTAATAACAATATCAATCAGACAAGGCTTGACGGTAAGAGCATTTTCTGTCAAAGCAAGGGAATCTAAGTTCAAATCTTCATCACTCACTTCACAGCTGGGCGTGTCAGCACATGCCTGAAACTGCAGCACCAAGAAATGGAGAAAAGCAAATCCAAGAAGCTCACTGGCCAGACAGCCCAACAAAGACATTGAGATCCAAGTTCCACAAGACACTCTGTCTCAAAATGAAAAGTGGTGAATAATAGCAGCCACTTCATATCTGCCTCTTCTCACCTCTACATATAGGCTTCCTGGTACGTGCATCTTCATACCTGGGCAGGCGTGCACACACACATGTGCGTGCGCACACATTAGATAAACTTAAGTGTAGTTCAAGTGTATAGAAACCATAAACACCAAATTTAAAGTTCACAGGGGAACAAGGTTGAGATTTCCCTGGCGTCTCAATTCTGGAATGCCTGATATTTCCTAACTCCCATTTGAAAAAGAAAATAGAAATTTTTTCCTTTTTTTCTTTATTAACTTGTGTATTTCTTATTTACATTTCAAAAGTTATTCCCTTTCCCAGTTTCTGGGCCAACATTCCCCTAACCCTTCCCCCTTCCCTTCTATATAGGTGTTCCCTTCCCCATCCTCCCCACATTACCGCCCTCCCCCCAACAATCACGTTCACTGGGGGTTCAGTCTTAGCAGGACCCAGGGCTTCCCCTTACACTGGTGCTCTTACTAGGATATTCATTGCTACCTATGAGGTCAGAGTCCAGGGTCAGTCCATGTATAGTCTTTGGGTAGTGGCTTAGTCCCTGGAAGCTCTGGTTGCTTGACATTGTTGTACATATGGGGTCTCGAGCCCCTTCAAGCTCTTCCAGTTCTTTCTCTGATTCCTTCAACGGGGGTCCTATTCTCAGTTCAGTGGTTTGCTGCTGGCATTCGCCTCTGTATTTGCTGTATTCTGGCTGTGTCTCTCAGGAGCGATCTACATCCGGCTCCTGTCGGTCTGCACTTCTTTGCTTCATCCATCTTGTCTAATTGGGTGGCTGTATATGTATGGCCCACATGTGGGGCAGGCTCTGAATGGATGTTCCTTCAGTCTCTGTTTTAATCTTTGCCTCTCTCTTCCCTGCCAAGGGTATTCTTATTCCCCTTTTAAAGAAGGAGTGAAGCATTCGCATTTTGATCATCCATCTTGAGTTTCATGTGTTCTGTGCATCTAGGGTAATTCAAGCATTTGGGCTAATAGCCACTTATCAATGAGTGCATACCATGTGTGTTTTTCTGTGATTGTGTTACCTCACTCAGGATGATATAAGAAAATAGAATTTTAACCAAGAAAAGATTTGAAAATATTTTTCTTGAAGACTCATATTCAATTTCATTCCTCTCCTTTCTGACATCCAGATCTCAGTACTATCTCTCATTGCATGTTACCCTTGGAAGCTGATGTACTTGAGATGTAGGCAAGGGTGAGCAGGTGAGTGTCTGTGTTATTAGGCAAGTGATGTGGTAACTGACACTCGTTAGGAACTAAGGCCTCCCTTCATTTCATGCCCACGTCATGGCTGTGTGTACTTTCCGTTTGCCTCACTCTGGGTCTATGCTCACTTTGAAAGTTCATTTATGCAAATATGGAGATACACTCTTTCCATTTTGGTCTCTGGCTATTATTTCTGAATGATCATTTCAAACTGAGTGACTAGGCCTTTAAATTTCTGTCTCACACTCTTCTGTGAGTGCCTGCTGCACGTGAGGGACGATTGCTACCCCCACCCACAGACTGCATACAGAGCAAATATGCAGGTTCCCTAAAGAGGTAATCAGAAGTTATCCTGCAACGGAACAAAAGGAAATCAAGCAAGATTATTTAGTTCTGTTTTAAGTGCCAGTGAGCTGGTTCAGACAAGAGAAAAGTCTTGCAAAGTCTCTCTCTCCTCTCCCAGATGCACTCAATCTGAACACATTTCAGCACATTTAGATGTAAAAATAGAGGCTGTGTTTTTTAAGTAAACAGTGCTTCTAACTCCATGAATAACCATTTGAATACAATTGTGCATTCCGAATGAATCACTGTGTTTTTAATAATGAAACAACAGAAAGATCACATCATTCAAATGGAAATGGATTTTCATTTAATCTTCTGTGGCGGTGGCAATGATACAGTAGTGTGTGTGATAGAACTGAAGGGTTGCAAGAATTTTTCTAACTCCCCTGGTATCTTTTTAGAACTGACAGCTTCCTCGATTGTTAAAAGGAAGATGCTAGGAGTCATCATGGTTATGCATTAGATGAAGACTAGCACGAAGTGAATGTAACATTATTGTTCAATGACCATACATTAAGCCATTCTATGAACAGTTGTTATTGACTATGATCTCATAAGAAAGAGTGTATGTGCGTCTCCTGCATAATATGTGCATAATATACTCTGATTAAATATGATTATATATTAGATATGTAAATATATGATTATGTATGTAAAGATAGACAGCGTTATCCAGAAAATAATATACAATTTTAACCCAAGGACAAATTTCACTCTTCTGGAGATTTTGTAAATGACATTATTGTGTTATAATATTTTGAGAACTGGTTTATTTGTAAATAATAATAATACAGTGTTCCAGGTAATTTTTCAGTTACCTGAGACAAGACTGAGGGCACAGTCTACAGCAGAAGAGCACACATTACTGGTCTTCTCTCAGCTGCATACCCTTCCAGAGTTACTGAAACCTGGTGTCTGGACCCTGAGATTTAAAAAGTTACAGCAAAGGTTTGTTAATTAAAACGTTCACAAATGTAAGTCATGAATCTAAATTATCATCTTACAGGTTAATTGCCATTCATTAAGTAGGATCATGGATCATGTGACATAGCCACTGGGTTTGGGGCTTTATGCCACTTACACCTCTTACCTAGCTCTCATTAACCTGAGATACTGACTAGGAATAATTGGTAATTTTTTCTACTTCCCCAGCCACTGTTCTTCCTCATGCATACATTTGCAAGTTTATCTGTTTATCTGCATTTTTTAGTCTTGTATTGAATTGCAGAATCAGGTCATGTCTCACACCATACCTGGACCTTGAACCATGACTGGCCTTCCAGCTGACTCCTCATTTTAGGACTTCTACGCTTGGTTGAATTGGTGAACACCCCCCCGCCCCCGCACCCGATGTCCGGGATGCATTTTTTTTCTGTCAACTTCTTTCTCCTGCAGCGCTGCTAGTAAACTGTTCTCCCTCAGATCCGGGGCCCACAGTTCGGGTGTTAGACCCACAGCTCTCAGCCAGCGGCTTCCATGTGAAGACTGGATAAGTCTAGACTTTGCTCGTCTTCATGATTCGTTGATCTACTGCCATTGGGATGCTGTGGTAAGATTGATCTATCATTATTAATTTGTTCTTGGGTTGTCAGCAAGAACATTTGAATGTGTCTCTCGCCCAATGGGCATCTTGCCTTTGACTGTACCTCCGGGCTTCCGAATGGCATGCATCATGAAAAACCTCAAACGTCTAAAACTAGTGCCTGATTAAAAGGCATTCAAACCTACACACCTTTGCAATCAGGTCTGACCTCAGTACCCACTAGATAAAGACTCCAAGTGGCCATGCAATGGCACTTTTGATCCTACTATTCTAAAGGAACTTCATACATTCCACCAGCAGACCGGTAGATGGAAGGAGGTTCTCTATGTCCAAGCTTTTACTCCAAACCCTCTTTGTTCTTCCTGTCCCCCAAATCAACTCCTTCTGGCTATGAAACCTCAACTGGATGAAACTTCTACTTTTCTTGATCTAGCTAATGACCTTGCCACTGCAATCTCTCCTACTTTCCCAGCTTCCTTTTCTTCCTCTTCTTACCAGACTTCCCCAGTGTCTCCTTGCCTGATTTCTCCAGACTCCTCCCCCCACCCCACCCCCGCCATTCTTCCCCAATCCAACTAGCCCAGCGTTGGTCCTTTAAGGGTAGTTGCTGGGTTAGACAGACTTGTTAGAATACATGGCCCATTTACATTGAATGAAAAATCTCTCTCTCTCTCTCTCTCTCTCTCTCTCTCTCTCTCTCTCTCTCTCTAAAAAATAATATCTGAGATCTTTTACCTCCAGCCCTTCTGCCTTTATTAAAGGATTTCAGTATATCACTCAATCTTATAGCTTGACTTTCCAGCAGCTACAGTCAAACATCCAAAAATACAATGAATAGTGGGAAGCTTCTAATTCCTGGGTTTGGGAAAACCCTATATGGAAATGGATGCTGCCTTTCTTAATCCCACTTCTCATTTTTCTGGCTTTACTATTTGTTCCCTGCCTCATTAACCTCATCTCCACATTCCTCCAATGACAAATTCAGGCCACCTCTGCCAGTAAAATCTCCCACATGAGACCTGCTACTGATGTGATTTGTCCAGGATTGTAGGGCATATTCTAATAATGATGGGCATAGATCTTCTTGGTTCAAGAACTAAGGCAGAAGAATTCCAGGGAAGATCTCCTTCTCTATTTATTTAAAAGATATGCATAATTGATCAATCAAAGGAACACTTAAAGAGACTTGAAACCTACACAGGTTCAAAACATTCAGTGTCTAAGCACTGTAGACACAAAACCCCACTCCTAACCAAAAGCTACTTATAATGGATACCTGCTAGCAAAGGGAAAACCGGTTTTTACAACCATACATCAGGCCAGGCTCCAATGCCTATATGCCGCTGGCCAACACAAAGGAAATTCTATGCTTTGTTTTTGTGAAAGTTTGATTCCTTTGGACAATTTTTGTCTTCTTCTTTGTCTTTTGATTATTAATGCTGATTTCAGTTTTCCCTTTTGTTAGGCTTTTTTCTTTTTTTTTCTTTTTTGCTTTTTTGTTTTCTGCTTTGAAAAAGAGGAAGAAATTACATAAGTTTGAGTGAAGAGGCAAGTGGGGGAGGGGCTTTTCAGTCATTGGAGGAGGAAAATTATCAGAATTTGTTATATGAAAAGGATTTATGATGATAGAGCAGTGGCTGTCATTTGATGTCATCTTGTTCCTCAGAGAGACAGAGAGAGAGACAGAGACAGACATATATATACACACACACACACACACACACACACACACACAGAGAGACAGAGACAGAGACAGAGAGACAGAGAGAGAGAGAGACAGACAGACAGACAGACAGACAGATCTGCCTAATCTGAGCTTTTAGTTTTTAAAGGCCTCCCCAGTGTCACACATTTTTCAATAAGGTCACATCTCCTAAGCTTTTTAATATAGTTCTGCTAACTAGGAAAAATGTATTCAAACATTTGAGTCTATGGGGACAGTGCTCATTCAAATCATCACAAAGGTAAAAGTTAGTAACTTTGTACATTGAAAAAGAATCAGAAAGTAGGGATCATATATAAATGAGTGGGGTATGAAGAAAGATGAATCTCTGAAACAAGAATGAAGAGTTTATCAGCCTGTGAAGGAGAATTTTAACTCCGTTTGAGTGCAAATGGGATGCATTAGGACATATAATTGCGAGAGTCCTGATACTGATCCAAGCTAGTGCCTGGTGTTCAGCAGAGTGAAAATGTTTGCTGATTGACAGGGCTGTTGCAAATTGTCTATCAGGAAGAGACTGTGAGGACAGATTTCATGTTCCTTTTCAAATTCACTATACATAGTGACAAGAAGAGGGGACACAACATGCAGATGGTTTCCAGATCACAGGAACAGAATGACTACAGTACAAATGAAGTCCTTGAGTGGAAAAGGAACAGAAACATTGCATTGAATGGAGATCTGTCGACATCTTGAAATTCAGTGCTTTAGAAAGTCAGAGTCAGATCTGATGCTTATATGGTTTAAAGGTCTGAGCATTTTATTTCATTAATCACTAATGGTGTTTATGTTGTTTTGAGGTAGGAATAATAGTTTATTATGGTCTAGTGAGATAAACCAATTGCAAATTAGGAGAGAAGTCATCCTTTTAGCACTTGATGTTTAAAACAGAGCAAGTAAGAGAGGCAATAAACCATCCATAAGAAGACTGGTCAACTTCAGCACCATGTGGTAGTGAGCAAATCTAGCAAAAATGTATCTCCTTAGATTTTCATTTGTCATTCAGAACTACGGTCTCCTTTCACTATTTCTTCATTGCTCATTCCTATGTCATAATACAGGAAGACAGTTTCACTTTAATTCTTGCGTGAAGAGAGTTCATTCACTGAATGCTTGGTCAGAATATAAAACTGGTAGAAATCTGTGACAGATGAGAATTCTATGTGGTGAGGAAGCAAAGAGATCATGACAGGAAGAAGCTGGAGACAAACAAATTCCAGTAGTGTATTCTCAGTAGCCTTCTTTGTCTGTCTAGACCCTATTATCTGAAATTTGTGGAATCCATCCACATAACACCCCTAGTGGGAGAAAAAAAAGCATAAAATAACATGAACATAGCAACTACATTTCGTATTATTTCGAATAATATCAGATAAGAATAAAACAGGGAAGAGTTACCTGAAGATCACGTGATTCCAACAACAACAACAACAACAACAAAAAAACCCTTAAAAATTGTTCTATACTCTATTCCCTGTACAGGTATTTGCAATGTGTATTACTTCCATAATATCTCTGAGAAAGTTTGAATTATATTGTAGTTTAAACCACAAGTCTCCACACTTTTTATAAGTTATGAAATCCTCTCCTCATGTGACACCTATTTAATATCTGTGGAATACTAGTGTTTGGAAATATAACTTGAGGGGGAGAAAGGGTTGTGACAAGGAATTCCCACTGTACTGAGAGAGCCACCAGAAGAGTACCTTGAAAGTAGAAAGGGACAGTTCTGCTTAATTTCATATACCTTTCCTTTTATAGGGAGAGAAAATTCTCTCCTTCTGTAGACTATCATTATTCATTGCAAATTTCACACATATTTGGTCACATCCTCCTTACCAGCTTCCCTTCCTCATACCTAAACTTCAGGTATCATTTTTTTTTTTAAATCTGTCCTAGTATGTTTCAGGGGAGATGTTACAAAGCTTTCCCATTTAGGACTGACTTCTTAATAATCACTTAGTCTCAGCACTTTGCCCAGTTATGAGATTCTGTATTATTACCTGCTGTACCATCAATTAGGTCATCTTTCTGCCTAAGGTAAAGAGAAGCACTGATCTAAGGTTATCCACATATTTATTTAGCGATCAGATACTCATGATAATGTATATTTTGTAAAGAAACCATAATAGGTTCTACCCCTCCCCACTGGGCTTCCTGAGTCATGGCTTTTTGATCAAGTTTTAGTATCTTACTTTATTTTTACTGTACTGCTTACTTCTCAGTGGCTGTGGTAAAACACTACCATCAAGACACCTGAGGAAGAAGAGAGTTGATTTTACCCAGGAGTTAGAATCCTTATGTCTGGGACAGCATTTCAGTGAGCAACGGGTACGATGAAAAGAACAGAAAGCAGAGGGCTCACATGTTGATCTACAGACATAAAGCAAAGCTAGAAAACTGCAAGTCATGAGAGACTGCAAAGCCTTGAAAGCATTGTTCCAAGGACATAATTCCTCCGGCAAATAGAAACCTCCAAACAGCCATTAAACAGAAAATAAGCACTAGCATCCAACGGACTATGTGGGTAATGTCTCATTGAAACCACTACAGTGTACCAATCACGAACTCTTTCTTGTGGAAATGGGCTTCAAAAAATCCAATCACGAAGTAAAGTGACTGCCACTTTCACCTTCGTGCCACTATTGCACCAGAGGACACATTTGGCATGGCAGGTCAGTGTTTTCGAATGTGTTAATCACTGCTTAGTACATTCATTCTTGGTTTTACCCCACAGTGTTTTGTCATACTGTGAAGTTTCAGCGGCAGTGATGAGTTCTTAGGGCGGTTGCAAGCTTGATTTCTTCATGTCTTATAACCCAACTAAATTGTGTCTTCAGTAGTAAGTCTTGTCCTCTAGTTATAGGGAGAAGCCAAAAGCAACAAGAGACTGAGTTTGATGTGGCCGCTGTTGTCTTCATATTGAATATTCATATTCATAGGGAGGCATCCCACATCTAGCAATGAATAATAGACAAGAAGGTATATGAGATGGGACTGAAGCGTTATATGGAAGAAAATATAACACTCCTAAAAAGTAACTGAACAACGAAAAGCAATCAGACATTTACGTGAAAGTAAAAATTACAAAATAAGAAAGATATTAATGGAATTAATTGCTTTTATGGCCATTCTGAGACAGAAGTTGAAATTGTAGTTGAGAAAGTCAGTTTTCTTTTTCATTTGGGTTTCTATTTTACCCTTTATCCAATCATCAGGGTAGAGTGGGCAGACCATCAGACATGAGTAAAGAAGGTATCCTTGTATTTAATATGAAGAAGAAAAAATTCAAGTGAGAAAGCAGAAATCTTAATGCTAAAGTGCCAACCGGAAGAGGCTGCAGGTGTTACAGCTTTCTCTTCAGAGCTGGCTTCAAGATGCCAGTGAGAGAGGCTGGGAGTGAAAAAGAGGTAGGAAGCCCGAAGCTTTCCGAGCAATCTCAGAATGCTGATCAAGAACACTCTTGCAGCAAGTCTGCAGAAAGCAAGTTGAGAAATGAATGGCAAGAGAGGCGAATTTCCTGTGCGAGGTTGATCAAGAAGGCAGAAGTAAGTCCCCGGATTGCCTCTGAAGCTGCAGGTCTTCCCAGCTAAGTCAAGGATGGTTGATTTCACAAAAGAGGCAGCATTCCTTGGCGCAGGAACAGGAATGGTGGAAGCTGGAGTGAGTTACTCTGTATATTGCCAGGCTCCAACAGGTCTGTCTCCATGGAACCTGTCTCCAAGAGGACTTAGCATTACTCTTCTTTCTCTTAGGAGCATCTGTGTGCCAAAGCCTGGAACCAACTAAGAGAGGAACCACCAGGAGCCAAATTATGAAGTCTCCCCTTTCTTCTTTCTACAGTGAGCAATCTAATATGACTCTGTAGAGTCTCCATGCCCTACTATATAATGCTGGGTAGCCGCTGATTGGGGTATGTATATAAATGTTTTATAAAATGGAACCAATCAGGAAAAAGCTGTCAACTCTACTAGCTGAAAGAGAAAGCCTGGCAAAATTGAGGGTGTTCTCCATTAGGGATTGTGCTCTATGCCTGCCATTCTTATGCCCCTCCCTATAAGTCCATCCAGAGAGTTGGACAGGTTTTGACTTATGTCTTTATTTCTAGGCTTCTTTGTACTTGCAGACTGTCAAAGGCAGTGTTATGTAAGCTGTTGGGACAACCATGGCATGGGCTCTTTCTTCTTTCTTCTTTTCTTCTTTCTTCTTTCTTCTTTCTTCTTTCTTCTTTCTTCTTTCTTCTTTCTTCTTTCTTCTTCTTCTTCTTCTTCTTCTTCTTCTTCTTCTTCTTCTTCTTCTTCTCCTTCTCCTTCTCCTTCTCCTTCTCCTTCTCCTTCTCCTTCTCCTTCTCCACCTCCTCCTCCTCCTCCTCCTCCTCCTCCTCCTCCTTCTTCTTCTTCTTCTTCTTCTTCTTCTTCTCTTCTCCTCCTCCTCCTCCTCCTCCTCCTCCTCCTCCTCCTCCTCCTCCTCCTCCTTCTTCTTCTTCTTCTTCTTTTTTGCTGCTGCTGCTGAAGCTTCACGGAAGTAAGCACTTGGCTTGCAGAAAGGCAGCAGCTCCATTGGTCACTGGCATGCAACTAATCAATTTCCACTGTGGGCCAACAAAGCTGGATCTCTTTCTGGTTGATATTGTGAAGGTCCTGTTGCCTTTGCATCCAGAGTCCTCCAACCCTGGATGCTGAGGCAGAGCAGAAAATGCTGTTGGGAATCCCACCACTCCCGTTTTCAGCTTTAGATCTCCATCGGATGCTCCGTCCTAGTCCATAAGTAGTGTTAGCAGGGAAAAGCCAACAGCAGCCAGAAATATGTCCTCAGAAAAGTTATCAATGATGATAGGGAGCTCTAAAACAATGACAATCTTAACAACCATTGTTAACTAATGAAAAAGATAATATTCAATTGAGTGGTTTTTTTTTCTATGAGAGCTTTTAATTTTTGATTTTTGTGAGCAGACCAGTACCTCGTAGAACATCTCGGTGATGACAATTAAAATGCTGAGGAAACACCTATATCATTTGTGGATCTAAAAACAACAACAACATCAATAACACAGAAAGAAAGAAAGGAAGAAAGAAAGAAAGAAAGAAACAAACAAACAAACATGGATCTCAACCCCCGCATTGCCACCTGTTGCACTCTGTGAGCTGGCCTGACACTTGCCTGCTTAATCCTGGAGCTCTGTCCCTGGTGGATGGGTGCAGAAGAGCTGTCAGGCTGTCCAAATCAGCTACCACCAGGACCATTAGATCCAGGTCCTTGAGTTGGATGACCTCAATATCTATCCCATTTACAATAGGCATGTGCTGGAGCACAAGATGGGTGATCCACAACCAAAGCTGCAGGATCTCCATGACACAACAGGATATTCCAGAGAATTCTCAAGGAGGATCTAGTATTGATAGTGTAGAAGAAGCAAGAGGCCTCAAATTAGCCCCATCACTTACTGCTATGAATATCTGTGGGACAAAGCATGACATACAGCAGATTCCATATTCAGATTTGTTTGGTTGGGGGGGTGTACAGGAAGAGGGGGAAGGAAAGATGAGTGACATTGGAGTGCATGAAGTGAAAATCACCAAGAGTCAATAAAAAATGTTAGAAACAAAAGACCCTCAGTGACATTAAATCAATCAAACAAATAAATGAAAAGAAAGAAACCTTGTGTACCATAATAACCCATGTCCTATGTCTCTGACTTTACTAGTAAGTTGTCCACATGTACTAACACACACACACACACACACACACACGCACACACACAAACAACAACCACAAAAATACTAGCATCATTCACCCTCCTACCCTTTTGCATATTCACTGCATAAGCTAATAAATCAGAAAACAAGGATAAGAGACCATTAAAAATTATGATCTTTTAGAACTTCGGTATCTAGAAGTGTGAAGTTTAAATCTCTTTTCACTGATTCATGGTAAAGTTTTTTCTGTGACAGTTGACTCAGACTTGAGGTCAGCCGTTATATGGAGCTTCAAGAAGTGGGCTGATTCCCCAAAACCTTTGTGATTCATAGCACACTAGAAAAGTATTGAACTTCCTTACGAATGTCCATTTTACAGATAGAACACATTTAAATTATTTTCTTTAAAAATGTGTGCTGTGTTTGGATGACAGTGTTGTTGGAAGATTTTACTTGAAATCATAGTTTTTATCTTTCACAGTTTGAAACAGAATACCTGCAACTGCACTATCCTTTTGTTCTTGTACAGGCACATTCAAAAGACCTGGTCACCTGGGTAGTGAGTCACTGGGTTCTGAGTAACTACATAAGAAGAAATAAAAATATAATTATAATTTCTTAAATATAGAAAAAAATATTGCCATTCTTTGTGATAAAGTTGAGATCATGGTATCTTAATGACAATAGCAGTGTTTGACAAGCTGGTAATTTTGAGAGAGTTGTGGAGATCTATGCTGATGAAAGTTGGGCCTGAGTAGAGTTACATAGCCTATATGTTTCTCTCAAAAGTGTTGATGAAGTTAATTTCACATTTGTTTTCCTGTTGTGTTGCTTTTTAATGCATTGCTAGCAATATATTTTATTCTAATCGGGAACAACAACTGATCAAGAATTGAATTTCCTAGGTTAGAGCTTAGTACAATGTTCAGACCACCAAAATAGTAATTTTATGTTTCTTTAAAATATAAATGATTTCCTTTCTTCTAGAATATTGTTTAAACTATAACTCATGGTCAATACAATTTTAAAGGATTAATAAGTTATGCACTGGCATATTTTTTCCATCTTTATTAAATTGGGTATTTCTTATTTACATTTCAATTGTTATTCCCTTTACCGGTTTCCAGGCCAACATCCCCCTAGCCCCTCCCCCTCCCCTTCTATATGGGTATTCCCCTCCCCATGTTTAATGAATACTTCAGGTTCAGTGTCACAATTATGTATAGTCTGTGTTGATTTCTGTGTTGTAAATGCTCTCACCATGCCAGATGCAACTTACCAATGATTTGGATGGCAGTTCACAAAAGCCCTAAATGTTAACAATCGCCATGTAGTGAGTACAAGCTCCTTCATGAATTAGCCCAGATATTATTCAGAAAAGTGATCTGAGAATGAAGCCACCTGGAGATGAGGAAAGATGAAAAACATTTATCTGTGTCAGTGAGAGCCAAGAAATAGCTGTAATTTTCACTGCTGAACATGTGATACTCCTGAAATGCAGGCATCTTTAGCTTTAAGTAATTTAGGTCTGCTTTTCTTACAGCAAACCCCAATAAATGAGAAAATTTAAAAATACATTGACCTATTACTCCTAAAGTTTTTGTCAATATACATATATACACACATACAATATATATGTAATATTTATATACATAATATCTATGTTATATATACACATGCATACACATGATAAATACATATAAGTGCTAAATATTGCCACCCAAGATCTGGCTACATATCACACTACATTGTGGACTACTGTCTCTATCTCAAGAAGGAAACATATGTAGAATACGTAATGATAATTATAAGTCTGAAAAGGTGAAGGAAAAACACAATTCATTCTCTTGATCTTCTCCAAAGAGATTCTCATGATCAATAGGTTTTATTTATTTCTACACATCATTTCTTCAAAGTTTTCTCTATATTCCTTTATTTCACTCAATATTTTCTAACCCACAAAGTACCTAATCAAAGTGTTCAAAACTTGTAAAAATATTTTGTGGATATTGTATGCACAGAAATGAGCACATATTGCCATGTTAGGGTGCATCCTTTTTATAGATCCTAAATCCATACACATTTCATTTCTTGTACCAGATCATCTAACATTTAGCAGTTTATAGCAATAGAAATATTTTAAGGTCACAAGGTCAATTTTAGTGAGAAAGGTATTGTAAAATACATGTATAAGTAACAGTAATTTGAACTACAAAACAAACCAACATAGCTTTTAGAATTGCTGGGCTAGTTTCTAAATAGAAATAAAAAATATTTTTGAAAGTTTAAGTTCATGAAAATCACTAACTGCTAAAATTCTAAATTTTACAAAATATTTCTTATGACTACTTTTAAGAACCTATTCAATTTTTTTTTCATTTTCCATAGAGATGATCAGGATGTAAAGCCTCTTGATTTTGTTTTTTTGAATGTTTCAAGAAATTCCTTGTTTTTGCTGCTTTTCATTCTCTATGACTGACTTAGAAAATACATCTTTATACTTATGGGATGCATGATGCTTTTTCCTCGGATAAAATGTAAATATCACTCTCATGGAAAGAGATGTAAGACCAAGGTGCTTCTGAAATCTGAGACTCTTTTTTCTACAGCAGACAAATTAACTTTAGTTGTTCTTGGTTTGTCATTTGAATATGCTTTTTCCATATAGGTCATGGTTGCTTTAATTTCTTGTAGGAAAATGGTTTCTTCTCCATATACTATCCAGGGACAGTAATAATGATGAAGATAATAAGTTTTTACTAAAAAAATTAGAGATTTAGTCCATGGGAGCTCTGGGGTGTCTGGTTGGTTGATTACATATGGAACAACCCATGTCTCCTGTCACATATGTAGCAGAGGATGGCCTTGTCTGGCATCAATGGAGGAGAAGCTATTGGTGATGCAAAGGCTCAATGCCCCAGTGTAGGGGAGTGCCAGGGTTGGGAGTCAAGAGGGAGTGGATAGATGGGTGGGACACACTCATAGAATCAGGGAGAGGGAGGATGGGATAGGGGTTTCTGGAGGTAAAACTGGGAAATAGGATAACATTTGAAATGTAAATAAAGAAAGTATCCAATAAAAGAAAAGAAAAATGAAAGAACAGAGAAAAAGTGGTTGATACAGAGAAGGAAGAGAAGGGCAGAAGTCCTAAACATTAGATGTTGCACAGAGTTATCAATGCCAAAATGTCTCCTGGACTGGAACAGTGAAGAAACACTGTGCTAAAAGGAGGCAGCATCATTCACTATTGAATCACTCCATAGTACCTGTCACCTCCCTTCTGGGGAGATTTGGAAAATGACACTTAGCTTGTCCTTACAATCACAGAAAACACACCTTGGTGACACAAAGACAGACATTACCTCAGAGTTAAAAGCTGGAAAACATTTTCCAAGTAAATGGTCCGAAGAAACAAACTAGAATAGCCATTCTAATATGTAATAAAATCAACTTTCAACAAAAAGATATCAAAAAAGATAAAGAAAGACACTTCATATTCATCAAAGAAAAAATCCACCAAGATGAAATCTGAATCCTGAATATCTATGCTCCAAATGCAAGAGCAGCTACATTCATAAAATAAATCTTACTAATGCTTGAAGCACACATTACACCTCACACAATAATAGTATGAGATTTCAACACCCCACTAACTTCAATGGACAGACCATGGAAACAGAAAATAAACAGAGACAGAGAAACTAACAAAAGTTATGAACAAATGGATTTAACAGATATTTATAGAACATTCCATCTTAAAACAAAAGAGAATACCTTTTGCTCAGCACCTCATGGTACCTTCTCCAAAATTGATCATATAATTAGCCACAAAACAGGCCTGAACAGATACAAGAGGCTTGAAATAATCCCATGCAATCTATCAGATCACCACAGACTAAGGCTTGTTTCAATAACAGTAAAAACATCAGAAAACCCATATATACATGGTAGATGAATTACACTCTGGTCAATAATAACTTGGTAAAGGATGAAACAAAGAAAGAAATTAAAAACTTTTTAGAATTTAATCAAAATGAAGGCACAACATACCCAAACTTACTGGAAACAATGAAAGCAGTGCTAAGAGGAAAATGCCTACCTCTGAATTCCTCCAAAAAGAAACTGTATACACCATACACTAGCAGCTGGACAGCACACTGACAGCTCTAGAACAAAAAGAAGAAAGTACTCCCAAGAGGATTAGACAACAGGGAATAATTAAACTGAGAACTAAAGTTAACCAAGTAGAAGGAAAAAGAACTATACAAGGAATCAACAAAACCAGAAATTGGTTATTTGAGAAAATCAACAGGATAGACAAACTCTTAGCCAGACTAACCAGAGGGCACAGAGACAGTATCCAATTTAACAAAATCAGAAATGAAAAGAGAGACATAACAACAGAAAGATGAGGAAATTCAAAATATCATCAGATCCTATTAAGAAACTTTGTACTCAACAAAACTGGAAAATCTGGATGAAATGGAAATTTTTCTAGACAGACCTCAGGTACTAAAGTTAAATCAAGATGAGATAAAACATCTAAACAATCCTATAATCCCTAAAGAAATAGACATGGTCATTAAAATATCTCCCTTCATAATGAAGAGAAAGCAAAGAAGAGAGATCAAGGGAAGAGAAGAAGAGATACCCTAAGGACCATCTCCCTTTGAGTAGGTTCTACCTCCTAAGCAATGATCACCACCCAAAAGCCCAAGCAATAATTAGCCCATTGAAGAACAACAACAACCAAAAAAAAGAGATAAAAAAGGAGAAGAAAATAAAGAAATCTCCCAACAAAAAAAAAAAAAAAAAAAAAAGCACAGGACCTGAAGGACTTAGTGCAGAATTTTATCAGACCTTCAAAGTAGACCTAAAACAAGACTTTTCAAACATTCCACAAAATAGAAACAGAAGGATCACTACCAAATTGTTTCTATGAAGCCACAATTATGTTCATACCTAAACCACACAAAGACCCAATGAAGAAAAAGAACTTCAGACCAATTTAACTTATGAATATTGATGCCAAAATACTCAATAAAATCCTCGGCCACCAAATCCAAGAGCACATCAAAACAATCATACATCATGATCAAGTAGGCTTCATCCCAGGGATGAAGGGATAGTTCAATATACGGAAATCCATCAATGTAATTCACTATATAAACAAACATAAAGGTAAAAAAAAAACAAACCAACAAACAAACAAAAAAAACCACAGGATCATCTCATTAGATGCTGAGAAAGCATTTGACAAAATTCAACACCCCTTCATGATGAAAGACCTGAAAAGATCAGGAACTCAAGGCCCATACCTAAACATAGTAAAAGCAATATACAGCAAACCAGTAGCCAACATCAAACTAAATAGAGAAACTAGAAGCAATCCCACTGAAATCAGAGACTAGACAAGACTGCCAATCTCTCTCTACCTATTTAATAAAGTACTTGAAATCCTAGACAGAGCAATTAGACAACAAAAAGAGGTCAAAGGGATAGAAATTGGAAAGGAAGAAGTCACAATATCATTATTTGCAGATGATATGATAATATACTTAAGTGACCCCAAACTTCCACCATAGAACTCAAAAACCTGATAAACAACTTCAGTGAAGTGCGTGGTATAAAATTAACTAAAAAAAATCTGCATCCTTCCTTTACTCAAAGAATAAAAAGACTGATAAAGATATTAGGGAAATGACACCCTTTACAATAGTCACAAATAATATAAAATACCTTGCTGTGACTATAACCAAGCTAGTGAAATGTCTAGAATTTCAATCTTTGAAGAAAGAAATCGAAGAAGATCTCAGAAGATGGAAAGATCTCCCATGCTCATGGATTGGCAGGATTAATGTTGTAAAAATGGCCATCTTACTTTAAGCAATCTATTGATTCAATGCACTCCCCATCAAAATTCCAACTCAATTCTTCATAGAATTGACAGCAATTTGCCAATTTATTTGGAAAAACAAAAAACCCAGGATAGCAAAACCTATTCTCAACAATAAAAGAACTCCCGTATCATCATTCATGACCTCAATCTGAATTATAGAGCAATTGTGATTAAAAAAAAAACAAACAAACCTGATGGTATTGGTACAGAGACAGGCAAGTAGATGATGGAATAAAATTGAAGATTCAGAAATGAACCCACACTCCTATGGTCACTTGATCGTTGACAAAGCAGCTAAAACCATCAAGTGGAAAAAAGATAGCATTTTCAATAAATAATGCTGGTTCAACTGTCAGTCAGCACCTAGTAGAATGCCAATCGATCCGTTCTTATCTCCTTGTACAAACTCCAAGTGGATCAAGGCCCTCTACATAAAGCAAGATACACTTAAACTAATAGAAGAGAAAGTGGGATAGAGCCTTGAACACATGAGCATAGGCAAAATCGTCCTGAACAGAACACCACCCAATTTTCTTGTGAGAAGGAATGATATACTCTATGGATTGCTATTGAAACCCTGTGGAGGCAGGTATAATATCAAGCTAGAGTCTGTAATTTGGCAAGGAAAAAGGTAGGGAGGGGAGAGAGAGAGAGAGAGAGAGAGAGAGAGAGAGAGAGAGAGAGAGAGAGAGAGAGAGAGAGAGAGAGAGAGGAGAGAGGAGAGAAATGGAGGGAGGGAGAGAGAGAAGAGAAAGGGAGGGAGAGATACGGAGAGAGAGAAAGAGAGAAAGAGAGGGGGAGGACAGGGGATAAGCAGGAAGGACAGAGAAAGATGAAAAAAACCTATGATATAGAAATTATTTAGTTTGAGACTTAAATATGCACATTCTACTTGTTTATGCTAGTTGTCCCACCTCTCCTGGAAAAATCTGTCTTCATTTTTTTAAACTAATTTTACACGTTGCACAATTTTTCATTATAGACTTTTATGAAAATTGCTATATTTTTAAAAGCTTGTTTCTTTGCTATTAGAATTTTAGATATTTCAAGGCATGAGCCTATATCATGTCAGTAACCCATAGGAATTTGTTTGAAACTTGTCCATATTAATCAAAATTAATGTCCATGTTTGTTAATGCTACCATTTGTGGATGGAATTTGTCTGTGAAGAATCAAAGATATATCAAGGAAGTTAATGTTCCAGTGCTATCATGTTGAAAACATACAAAATATATTCACAAATTGAAGGCATAGAATTTTGTATATCAACTACCCCTGAAGTCAGTTTTACATACATTGTATTTTGATAAGATCAAAGGACAATTGCTATCATATGTTGGATGGACTTCCTCCCTCTTTTCCCTTTCTCTAAGCAAAAAAATATGATCCTAATTTACCTTTGAGTGCACTTAAGTGTAAAGTTTATTTATTAATAATTAAATAAATTTTATGTTTACATAATTCATACAAATAATTTGACTAAAATAAATTTTAAAATATTTCAGTATTTTGAGCATTGAAATTTCAACTATTTTTAATTCATTTTTAATGTTTTATTATATATTTCTTTACTTATATTTCAAAGGTTATTCCCCTTCCTGATTTTCTGTCCATAAACCCCAATTCCCTCCCCTCCCCCCTCCCCTGTTCCTCCTATGCATCCCCCTTATTGCCCTCCCCCATATTTCCCTGCACTGGGGGTCCAACCTTGGCAAGACCAAGGGCTTTCCCTTCCACTGGTGTCCCAACAAGGCTATTCTCTACTACATATGCAGTTGGAGCCCTGGGTCAGTGTAGATCTCTCCTGAGAGACACATCCAGAGCACGTACAATACAGAGGTCAATGCTAGCCACAAATCACTGAACTGAGAATAAGACCCCCTTGGGGGGGAATTAGAGGAAGTATTGAAAGAGTTGAAGGAGCTTGCAACCCCATAGAATTTTTAACTTATTTACATAATATTCTCAAAATTACGTCACAAAATTAGGAAATTTTAAATTTGTTTTAGGGTTATTTAAACAATACCATACACTTATTATCATTAAGTTATTTGTACAGTGATTATCTTATATCTCCATACTGATTTACATTTTTATATTGTATGTTTTACCCAGATTTAAACATTGAGTCACTTAATCCATATTTAACCTCTGTGTCATATAAATTGTACCTTGATTATCATTTACTTGGTAGCAATTATTTAAGGCTAAAATACCAATTTGATTTATAAGGTCAGAGTTACCCTGAATACTAATACAAATAAAGAGAATTACAGAGCCCTTTCTATGAACATACACACAAAAATTACCAATAAAATGCTTTCAAACTGAATCTAAAAGTACCTGAAAAGTATCATCTTCCATGATCACATATACTTCATCCCAATGAGTGAGCAATGGTTCAATATAAAAACTACAGGATAGATTTTCATTAGATGCAGAAAATCCCTTTGAGAAAAATATAAGACCTTTCTTAATAAAAGTCATAGAGAGCTTAGGAATATGAGAGACATAACTGAACACAATAAATGCAGTTTATACCAAGCTCATGGCCAATGGCAACATAAAAGGAGAGAAACTCAAAACAATTAAAATGAAACCAGGAAGAAGACAAGGTTTGCTACTCCATTCATAATCATTGTAGTACTTGAAGTCCTAGCTAGAACAATCAGATTACTGCAATAGTTAAAGGGTATACATTTTCAAAAAGTAGATATCAGTGTATCTTCACTTGATGATGATATGATAGTATAAATGAGTTCTACTAAATGCCACCAGGAAACTGCGACATGTCCTAAATACTTTCAGCATAATAACTGCATAAACATTAATTCACAGGGTCATTAGCCTTCCTACAAATATAGCAAATGGACTGAAAAAGATTTCTGGGAAACACCACCTTACACAATAGTCTCAAATCACATGAAATTTCTTGATGTAATGCTAACAAAGCATATAAAAGTCTTGTATGACATAAACTATAAGACATTGTAAAAGAAATTGAAGATATCATAAGATTAAAAGATCCTCTATGTTTACAAATCAGTAGTTTTAATATAGTAAAAATGGTCAACCAAAATCTACAGATTCAATGTGATCCCCATCAAAACACCGACACTGTTCTTTAAAGATCTTAAAAGGACAATTCTCAGCTTCATAAGGAAGATAAAAGCAATCCTGAGCTATTACAGTACTGCTGCACATATCAACATTTGCACCCATGACCTCAAATTACACTACATACCAAAATGAATAAAAACGAGGCATATTGGCATAAAACAGGAACATTCATCAATGACACAGACAGTAAATCTGCACACCTATGGACACCTTATTTTTCTAAAGAATCCAAAAACACACACTGGAACAAAGACAGCATCTTTAACAAATTAAGCTAGTCAAACTTAATGGGCACAAGAAGTCAAACAGTGGTGATCCCACTCATAGAATTAGATTCACTGATGCCCCTAACTGCAATTTTGCAACTATTGTGAGGCATAATATACATATTTAAATGCAGGATATCTGATATTAGACTCCTCTGAAAGGATCATTAAGTCACCCAAATGGGCCAAATACACACACACACACACACACACACACACACACACACACACACACACACACACACAATATGCCTTTCCTCGGTGGTATGGTATTTTTGTTGGATGCAACAGAAAGTTAGATCCTGTTTTGTAATCCAATATTTAGTCTATGTGCTTTTACTGTGTAATTTCAAGCCATTACTTTTGAAACTCATTAATGAAAGCTTTTATTAATATCTTTTATTTTGTTATTGAGGTATGGTTTCTCTTTTTAACTAAATGTTCTGGGATTGTCCATCCTTTGTGCCCTGTTGGGTCTGGTTACCCTTTCAGAATGATGTTTTCCTTGCAGTTTATTCTGAAGACATAGAGTGATAGACAGAACTTGCTTAAATGTATTTTTATCATGAAATATTTTTTCCACACAATTGTGGATGAATCAAGATTTGTTTTAAAAAATGTGTTCTATAAGAAATACTTGAAGATTAAACTCAAGGGAGTCAAAATAATAACAGAAGGTAGAAATAAGTTATGAAACCTATTGCATACTGACATGTGAGTTGTTGGGCAGCAATGAGGAAGATGAATGCAGGATATCAGTTTAGGACAGTCAAGATACTTTGTGCAGATGGGCTGAATGTAGTGGATAAAGAATGAAAAAATAGATTTGTGGTTGATTCATTGGGTTTGTGATAGAGAAATTTAGAGAGAAGAAGAACTGTGTTTTCCAGAGAGGACTATTGAAAGAATATATAAAGAGTAATATTTCAACCATCGAATAGTGAGGCATTGCTTTTAAATACAGATAGTGAAGTCAAAAACAGATATTAAAATGACAATGATGGACAAAGGTGGAACACACAATATATGCACACACACACACAAACCACAAAATGTAAATATTCATCAGCCATAATATCACCTTTAGATATATTCAAAAATGCAATTACTAATAACCTAACACAAGATATGAACATAACCTGCAACAAGAAGTCTCTCTCTCTCTCTCTCTCTCTCTCTCTCTCTCTCTCTCTCTCTCTCTGTTATTTGTATTTATTGTTCTCTCATACAATACATCTTGACCACAGTTTCCCTTTCCTCCCCTCTTTTCTGTGAAGCCACTCCAAATCCCCTCTCCCTGCAGATCTACTCCTCCCTTTTTCCCCAAAAAAACCAAAAGCACAAGCCCAGATATCACATCAGGTTAAGGCAACCCAGTAGGAGGAAAAGGGTCCCAAAAGCAGGGAAAAATGTCAGAGAAACCCTGACAGCCACTATCAGGAGTCCACTAAAAATACCAAGCCAACAACTGTTAACATACACAGAGGACCCCTAACACTTAGCCATGCAGGGACCTCAATTGATGTTTCAGATTCTATGAGTCCCTATGGGTCCTGCTTGGTTGATTCTTAGAGATATGCTCTCCTAACATCCTTGACCCTGTGGCTTGCACATTTCCTCCTCCCCTTTTCTGAGGGGTTCTATGAGCTCCTTGGGGAGGAACCATATAGCAGCCTCCAACCTGTACTCTTACTCCACTGAATATTTTGTTATAGGTCTCCGCATTTAGTCTCCTTAGCATTTTTAACAGTATTAAAACAGTAAAATGTTCTTACAAATTCAGTAGGTAACCCCAGTGCACTTTATCCTTTGAATTGTTGGTCCCCATTGTTGTTGGAGATTGTAGGAACTTCAAGAGTTTGGACCTAGTTAGAGGGAGTGGTTCAATACAGTGGTTCTATGGACTTATTATCCATGGCCACTTTGTTTTATTCTGATTTCTTTTGAAGCATGAATTGAAGAGAACATTGTTGTTGTTTTGTTGTTGTTGTTGTTGTTGTGTGGTTATAGTAATAGTACAGTAGCTAATACTCATATTTATCAGATTTAAACCAAACTACCCATTTACGAATAATAATCCTTTGTTCTCCTATATTTCACAAATGGGAGAAATATGTTAGGATCCTATCATTAAGAAATATAAAGCACTGGGGAATTCATGTGGAGGTCAGAGTGGAAACAGGTGAGAGTGGAAGCAACAGAAGGGGTCATGGCTGCCAAAGTGATTGAGTCCATCGGAAAGTTCGGCCGGGCATTAGCAGTTACAGGAGACGTGGTGAACTCTGATTTATATAACGTGGATGCCGGACACAGAGCTGTCATCTTCGACCAATTCAGTGGTGTGCAGGACATCGTGGTAGGGGAAGGGACTCACTTTCTCATCCCTTGGGTACAGAAGCCAATCCTCTTTGACTGCTGCTCTCGACCACGGAATGTGCCGGTCATCACTGGTAGCAAAGACTTCCAGAATGTCAACATCACTATGTTATCCTCTTCCGGCCAGTGGCTAGCCAGCTTCCCGGTATCTACACCAGTATTGGCGAGGACTATGATGAGCAGGTGCTGCCATCTGTCACCACAGAGATCCTCAAGTCGGTGGTGGCTCGATTCGATGCTGGAGAATTGATTACCCAGCGAGAGCTGGTCTCCAGGCAGGTGAGCGATGACCTCACAGAGCGAGCAGCAACATTCGGGCTCATCCTGGATGACGTGTCCCTGACACATCTGACGTGCGGGAAGGAGTTGACAGAGGCGGTGGAAGCCAAATAGGTGGCTCAGCAGGAAGCAGAGAGAGCCAGATTTGTAGTGGAAAAGGCTGAGCAGCAGAACAAGGCGGCCATCATCTCTGCTGAGGGGGACTCCAAGGCAGCCGAGTTGATCGCCAACTCACTGGCCACCTCCGGTGATGGCCTGATCGAGCTGCGAAAGCTGGAAGCTGCTGAGGACATTGCTTTCCAGCTCTCCCACTCTCGGAACATCACCTACCTGCCAGCAGGGCAGTCCGTGCTCCTCCAGCTTCCCCAGTAAGGCCAACCAGGCCACGGCCTCCATCGCTCGGAATGACGCCTTTTTTCCTGCCCCAACCCCAGAAATCACTGTGAAATTTAATGATTGTCTTAATGTGAAGGAAATAAACGTAAAATCACTTCAGATCTCTCTAAACAAACAAACAAACAAACAAACAAACAAAGCAGTGAGTTTTGAACAACAGAAGCTTGCTTTATCAGAATTCTCAAAGCTATGAGTCTGAAATCAACACCAGAGGACAGGAATCATGGTGTCATTCTATGTCCTTGATATAGACACTGAGAGTCTGTTTTTCCACTCAGTTCCCCTGACTGTCGTCATGAGAGGTCAGAGCTACAGCACTCCAGTACTCACAGCCAGTTCATCCAGCACTCTGCTACGTCTATCGTCATCAGTTACTCTACAGCCATTGCATATCTCTTCAACTGCAGAAAGCAACGAGTCTTGTGAATTAGGCAGTTGATATTTGGTGGTAGTAAGGTGGTCAGTTAATGCTGTCATCTATAGCATTGAGGATTAATCATGTAAACCAAATAAACCATAACATTAGAAAGAATTGTCGTTAACAGTCAAAGCAGCATAAAATCAAAAGCTTGACAGAAAAATAAAAATCAAATATACCATTTTTGGAAACGAGTAAGTAGTAATATCCCCATGCCCTGTGTCTTAACAGAGAATTGCCATTTGCGAGTTTAAGAGGGAGAAGAAAGGAACTCAAGCACTAAAAACCACATAAAAGAGGCAAGACTCCTTGAATCTGCAAGGAAAAATAAATTCAACCCCAGTTCCTAAAGAAGCAGCTCCTTTTTCATACCCAGTGTTTAGCCTTCGGAAGATTTAAATAATTTATGGCATGATATTAGTAAAAGTCCTAGATCATCTTTGGGGAAATAAGTTGTGCATATGTGAAACATAAAGGAAAACATATAATCAATATGTAATTACATTGTCTATCTCAATAGTTTCCCGCCTTCCTAATGCTGTAACCATTTAATAAAATTCCTCATGTTGGGGTAAAATTATTTTCGTTGTTACTTTTTAATAGTAATTTGGCTACTGTTAAAAATTGCAATGTAAAATATCTGTGTTTTGTGATGGTCTTCGGTCATTAACTCCTAAAAGTGTTGAAATCCACTGGTATCTGCTAGTACTTCAGGGATAAAAAGGAATGGGACAGAGGGGAAGAATTTTATTGTTCTTGACATTAATGTTTCAACAAGGTTGGGTAGAAAACCATATATGGAGAATGGAGAACATTCAGGATAGTTCACACAGGGGGGAAAAAAGGAGAGAAAGCAAGGATAGAAAACTGGAAATAAGAACTGAGGAGACTATGACTAAGATTATGAGCATTTTTATTAAAACATTTGGATGGGCTGGATAACTCAGATTGTATTTCAAAGAATAACGGTGAGGAACACAGTGAAAGTGGCTCTTTGATGCTCCCCTCAAACCATGCTGGTCATATCTACACTTGCATATCTGCTGCACTGTTGGGAGTGTGTAGTTTCATTACATGTAACCAAGAAATGCCTGAAGCAGCAAGCAGAATGTAGAATTCCTCCACATGGTGAAATTTGAGAAAATGATGCGCATATTTTGTATTTCTTACATTTTTCCAAAGGCGAAGACATGAAGGTCTATAGACAGCCCTTACTGAGGTAGGAAAAATGGCATGCATATCTTACAGAGAAACAAAAAGAAATTTTGTTTCTGCAAAGCATGTAGTCTCTCACACTACAAAGAGTGACAGAAAGTCACTTTTATTTGGATGTTATGCTATTTTTATATTACTTTTATTTTTTTTTCAGTCCAATCATTACCCTCCCCCAAAGACCCCCTCCCACAGTCCTTCATTCCATTCCTCCTACCCTGTCTCCATGCTGTTGTATGTTCCCTCCCTGCCAGGCCTACCCTCTCCCTGGAGCCTCAAATCATCCAAGGGTTAGGCACATCTCCCACTGAGGCCAGACCAGGCAGTCCTCTGCTGTATAGGTGCTGGGGTCTTAGACCAGCTCATGTATGCTGCCTGGTTGGCGGTTCAGAGTCTGAGAGATCTCATGAGTCTTGCCTGTAAATGTAATTTCAAAAAAGAGACTGGTGAAGCATTAGCATATTGAGAGCAGATCATCATCTACCATATACACACACGCATGACCATACACATGTTTCCTTTAGCTGTGTTCATTTGAAGCATAAACATCCTGCCTTCAGCCTTTCTATCTTCGTGGACTGATAAGGTAACCTTTGCAAATTGTTCAGTGAAGCCTGGATGTTTTCCTGCTAATAAAAACATTTTACTAATGTGACATTGGATTTGAAAGGTTTGAAAATTGTGCGTGTACACTTGAGGGGCTATTGTAAGCAAATGATACAATTTCAGTAATGCCTCCGTGTCTCCACTCTGCATACTATTTGTGTTGATTTTGCACATAGTTCAGAATTAATTCCAAAACAAGAAATATATGAGGCTGTGACATTTAACTTTGTTCTGTTTTCAGTTCTGAATGGAAGCAGTATGTGACCTCTGGGCACCGATTCTAGCTACAATTCCTTTTCTCAGAAACCACTTTCCCCAAGGCATTGGTGTGATTCAGGCATCGTATTTAACTCTGGGACTGCACTGTCCAACAGGCAGGGCCTCTACATTTGAGATCTAATAGCATGTGAAAATTGTTGTAAAAATAGAAGTACATGTGCAAACATTAAAATGTAGTTCAAACAAACAGTTTGTGGAAATCTTTGAGTGTGAATTTTGAACAGCTGAGTTCTGCCAAGCAGAGTCAGGGAGGAAGATATGGACAGCCGCCAAGGAAAAGATACTTTTTTTTCCCAGAAAAAATCAAATGCAGAGAAGAAATGTGCATGATAAGAAGTTTTGATACATGAAAACTATTTTAAATTTTCTAAGACTATGATATGGTTATGAGGGTGTGGTGCAAAGGTGTCGAGGTTATGGGAACTAAAAGCCCTCTTCAAAAATAGAATTTGTGACTGGTGCAGAAGGATGATGAAGTTACAGCCAGAGGAAGACCCTGGTTCAAAGCAAGCAAACTAACAAAAAGAAATCAGAATTTTTCAAAGGAAAAGCAAATAAACAAAGCATATGTTTATATATGTTTACGCATCCCAAGGAACCATTTCAACAGGAGGAAATCGTGGGTCAAATATGTCCTCAAAAGTAAGTTTTCTTACCTAGAGAACATGGAAAAGTGAGTCAACAATATTATCTATGTGGTTTACTTTGAAATACTGTGTTAAGTAGTCACATGATCTTGACATGGTTTTAATACAGCATTGACCTAAGTGGTTAGACTCGGAGGACAAGAAAAGGTTTTGTGATTCTTATTCTTCTTATTATTCATTTATTTTACTTTTACTATTTCCTATTGTGGAGTTTTTATCCCACTGGGTTCCTATTTATGGCTTTGTCAAGTGGCTGCACTTTTCCTCTTGCTATAGTAACTCAGGAACTAGCAGTCTTTGGAGATCAGGTCAAGACTCAGTGGAACCCATGAACAGTATTTAAGGAGGAGAAACCAGGGGAAGTAATTACTATAATATAGCATGTCCAGACAGCGAGCTTGACCTTTCCAAATCCCATGAGCTGAAGTACATGCTCCAGTTACTGTCTGCACTTGTGAAGAGATGCATTTTTCCTCCTAGGCTAAATAGCCTTTGTGAGAGATCCTGCTGAGGAAGGGATGGAGGGATTTATGCCTGCTGAGTTAATGCAGGACACAGAGTTGTTTGGCAGTCCAGGGTTGGATGCTGAGGAAGAAAAAGAACATGTGTAATCCTACAGGGATCTAACAGCCTAGAAGTAAACAATGGTTAACTCCTAAGTTGTTAAAACTGATATGAACTGGAAGAGAAATGAAAAGGTGTCTCTCCGAACAGAGCTAAGTCTAAACTTTAAAGATAATAGCATAGATGCTTTGATATCCTGGTGAATTACACTTTATTTTGATGATATGGTTATATGGCTACAAAAGTTTCTCACACACAATTCATTGTTTGAAAATTTAGTCTCCAGCTAGTAGCACTGTTTTTGTGGGTTATGGAAATTTTGAGAGGTTGGAGTCTTACCCGAAGGAAGTTGATCTCTGGTTGAGTGGGCCTTGGGTTAGTAATCCCAACCCGCTTCCTGTTCCATGAGAAATTAGTTGAGGAATCTCAGCTCTGCATGCTGTCACTGACATCATGCCATAAGCTATCATACCTTAGCCACAATAATTAATGATATTTCTTCAATCCATAAGTCCATCTTCCCATATGCTGCTTTGGTGTGTATCATTGAATGAAAACAATAAGAAAAGAAGTTAGTGCAGAAAATCAATACTAGGAAATAGGATTTTTTATAGTAAACCTGACCACATTAGTTATAAATCCCTGGAACACTTTTGCAGGTATAAAGATCACTATATGCTAGGCATGTTTTAAAACACTGCAAGCATAACCTAATGAGATATTTGGTTAATAATCTAGAAGAACAGAATGTCAACAGAAATGAAAATGGCAAAACCTGTGCTAAAGAGATATCAGATAGGAAGGAGGCCTCTATCAGGAACTGGAGACAATTTCATTTACAGTACAGCAAAGCTTCTGACTGTGTTTGACAGGTGACCTGACAATTTGAGTATGGATTAACACTCTTCGTTAAGAGTGTTAATGTAATTAATGGGATAGAATAAATTTGAAGACAGAATAACAGGCAGGCTGTGGCATGGTCACTGCCCTCAGCGCTTAGTGAAATTTATAGGGAGGAAAGGAGAAAAAGTAGGGCAAATTTATTGTTTCATAAGACAAAGATTCTGAGCATGAACTTGGCTAAAATGGCAGACAAGTCAGATGTAGACAAGGGGTCTATAATCTTTAATGCCACTGCTATTAATAAGAGAAACAACATATTTTGGACCAATATAATGGAAAATGTACTCTAAAAGTAAGATTCTACCTATCTGGGGCTTCTGTTGGAAAAATAAAAATATATCTGAAAGAAAAATTGCTAATCTTGGAATATATCAATATAGGGCTTTCCTGTTATAAACTAATTACCTAGGAAAATATATTCCCTGCTATAACTAGAAGCAGATACACTAAAGCTATGGAAGACCAGAACCAAGTTAATCCCAGACAGGCAATATGGTATGTGTGGTGGTTTGAATGTGCTTGGCTCATGGGAAGTGGCATATTAAGAATTGTGACATTGTTGAGGAAAAGCGTCATTGAACAGGTGATCTTTAATGTCGCTTCCTATGCCTAGGCTCTGCCTAGTGCAGATGAGATCATTTTCCTGCATGCCCATTGGGGAGAATCTCCTTCTAGCTAGCTTCCTTCAGATCAAGATGTAGAAAGCTCAGCTTCTTCTCCAGCATCATCTGCCTGAAGGCTGCCATGTTTCCTGCCATGGTGATAATTGACTAGACCTCTGAAATTGTAAGGCACCCTCAATTAAAATTTTCTTTGTTATAAGAATTGTCTTGGTCATAGTGTCTATTCATAGCAATAAAACCCTAAGACAGTACTTTTTTTCAAATATACAAGAACCAAGTGTGAGGAGATAATGGTTTACACAAAGGTTTAAGGAAACTGTTGAGCCCAGGGAATATGTGGCTATTTGCTATGTGTGGTGGTTTGAATACGCTTTTCCCATGAGAAGTGGCATTTTTAAGAGGTGTGGCCTTGTTGGAGGAACAGTGTCAACACGTTCTAAGGTTTAGTCCATTATTCTCAACAGGAATAGGGCAGTGTCCAGTCAAATGGAGGGCTGAAGGAGATGAAAGGTCTACATCTTGACCCAAAAGCAGGCAGGAAAAGATTGACTTCCATGTGGCCAGAAGGAGGTTCTCAAAGTCTACCACCAAAGTGACACACTTCCTCCAAGAAGGCCACACCTCTTAGTAGAGTCCCTCCCTAGGCCAAGCATATTCCAACCACCAAACCAAAGTATATTGAACCAAGATAAAGATAATAACCCCATCTACCTGGTATGTAGAAGCAAACTTTGGTATTTGCTTTAGTGGATTTTGGTTTAGGTTGGATCCTTAACTTCTGTTTTTATTCTTAATTCTGTTAACAGTTTTAAAAGTGTGGTATTTATGCAAGTAGATATGTCTCTCTGTGGGATGTGCATGTGAATGCAGAGGGCTGCAGAGACCACAAAAAAAGCTTCCATTGTCTTTGAAGTGGAGATAGCCATGATTGCAGTGCTCAGTTTCTAAAGTAGATGCTGAGAACTGAGCTTGGGTTCTCTACAAAAACAGTATGTGTTGTTCAGCACTGAGCCATCTCTCCGGCCCTCATTTCTTTCCTTTTCTTTCCTTTTCTTTTAATTTTTTTCTTCCTTGGAAATGCTTTTTGCTGTTGTTTTGTTTTCTGTATGTTAAACATGAGCGTTAGTTAACTTTTTTGTATGTGTTCAGACAAGACACTTGTGTCTCTTGAATGTTAATGATATTAAAATTTTATTGATTTTAAAGCACAGTAAATAATACTGAGACACTTGAAGTTGAACTGAATATATTATGTAATATATGACTAATACCATGAATGCATGCCATACTGCTATAATTTCAAAGTGAAATGTCTCCTACATATGTTTTATTGTTTTATTATACAGTGCCTGGCATCGTTCAATAGACTGTAGAAATTTTGGGAAGTGGAGATAGCAGGAGAAGCAGGTTCTTCGAGGACAAGCCTCTGTCCGGTTGGCCTCTGCCTTCCATTTAAATTCTACATGAAGAGGTGATATCTCAGCCTCCTGAGGTCCCCAGTCATGGAACTGCCTTCTCCCATGCCTTTCCTTCCATGTTGAATTGCCTAGGTCAGCTTGGCTTATGTGAATGTCTTGATTAATCACTGTAGAAAGGCCCAGACAACAGTTGGCAGTACCATTCCCTAGGCAGGTAGTCCTAATCAGTAGGAGATAGATTAGGAGAAACCAACCCAAATGTAGCTGTAACTGAAGTTATGAAGATTATTTAGGTAAATTCAAAAAGACACAAATTCTTTCTAGAGACTTTCTATAGATAGTTTATCTAGTAAGCCAGAAACTAAAATCCTTCATAATTTCTGCTCCACTTCTTTGGCTACAAAATCAGTACTTTGATGAGAGGAAATGGAACAAAACAGGCCTGCATCCAAGTAACTGCCTTAACTTCCATTGATGATGACTCTTGACTGGGAGTAGTAAATTGAGCTGGAATAGTAAGCTAAAATGAAATGTAAAAATGTAAAATTAGTTATTTTTAATATAAAGGTAACCAGTGATTTAATCTGGTGATTGTATTTCTTTACCTTTGCTAGACCAGTATAACCACACAGAGAAAGCAAGTTATATTTCAAGCTGTACCTCAATACTGGGCAGTTAAATGATGGATAATAACTCTTATGCTAAGCTAGCAATCTCCCAGCCATGATCTATGATAGCTGCATACAATTATTAATCTGGATCTTTGGGTTTCAGATGGTTCTTGTTTGTTTATTTGTTTCATTTGTTTTTCTCATGCTGTCTTCTCTGACCCACTCCTCCACCTAAATCGGAAACTCTCTTCCCCTCTCTCTCTCCTAGGTGGCAGAAACCCCACTGTATTTTCTCTTCTGCCCAACCTTTGGGCTATCAGCACATATTGACAAGGCAAAGAATAAATGATAAATACTGTTTACACTAATTTAAGATAAGAGATTCTTGATATAATCACTACAATACTGCACTGGATTAAAACAAGATGTGTAGTTAAACAAATCAGCATTTGAATAACACAAGGAAAACCTTTACACAGCACATAAACGTTGTGCCTACAACGAACCTCTCTATCTCTAAGTTGCTTTTAGTGAGATAATTTGATCACAGCAATGAAAAATGAGAGAACAATTATTTATTGCCATTCCTAATGTGGTCACATCATCATGCTATCTCTTTAAAAAATTATGTGTGATTCTTTGATTCTAAAAGATACTATAAAGAGATTTTGTCTTACTTTGACGTGACTCAGGATTATGATATGCAAGTGGCTCCTGAGACATTATAGTATAGGAAGACATTGTTTCTTCTTGAATTAATAGCTTCAGGTAAAGCTAAATTTGCCTTAGTTTCTCCTAATACAAAATTCAGCCTTGATAGTGATAGAAGGTGGCATCCTTCTACCCATCTCAGCTAAATTTTTGTTTGTTTTTTAGAGAAACCACAAAATATGGTGCTTAAAGAAACTGCAAAACTGGAGATCAATATTTCATAGTTAAGGGAAATGCAGAGTAGAGTGCACTCAAGTAGACAAGTTTTAGTGCAGTGGTTCTCAGTCTTCCTAAATCTGAAAATTTTTAATTCAATTCCGCATGGTACAGTGACTCTCCACCCTAAATTTTCTTTTTCTTGCTACTTCATAACTATAATTTTGCCACTGTTATGAGTAATCAGTGTCTGTGTGTTCTGATAGCTTTAAGTGACCCCTGCAAAAGGGCCATTCAGTTCCCCATGGTGTCATGACCCACAGGTTGAAAATCTCTTTTAGTGGATAACATTTATGTGTTGGTTTCTGATATATCAGTAATGAATATTGTCCAAAACATATCAGATTGACCTCATCAAAAGTTTCTTTATTCTTTTGAGAGCACGTTGGGTAAATGTGTGTATGCATGACTCACATTGTAATATGTGATAATGAACCATATGGCTTTGAGATTTTACTGGTCAGCATGTACAGTAAAGAATAGGGAAGGCTTCATTTTTCTCAGCTGTGAAGAAGCAAAATTTTTAAATTAAAAATAACCTTTTGGCTGGCTCCTTGCATAATTGCTATCTTGTTTTGCTAATATTGTGTCTAAATTATAACTTGCCAAAGCCCTGGAGATTTGCATGCTGGTTTATCCTCTATTTTAGCATTGACATGGTTTTCAGTCAAGTGTGTAACTAAATCCTGTGGCTATGAGCAAGGCTGGCAGTATTTGCATTGAAAATCAGTGGGAGATTTAGAGTAAGAATGGCTCTATGCAGCCTCCCTAAAAAGATTCCATGATGAAAATTCTGGTCTCTTAAAACACAATTCAGTCCCATTAACTAACTGTGGCTGCGAAACCTCTGCTTCTATCAAATACCCATTCCAACCAGTGAAAATAAAGGGAAACCATACAGCCAGCCACCACAGTGTGACACATGAAATGATAATTTGCCAAATCTTTTTAAATGAATAGTTGAATGGGAAATATAGGGACATTTTAAAATGGATTTTATGATGCAAATAAAAATATTAAGCTCTCATTTTTATTATTATTTGACTAAATACATGCAGTTTCTCTTGTGAGGTTATAAGAGTTTGTGGAGTATATTAAAGGCAGTCAAGGACATATTCTGTAAAATAAAATTAAGTAAATATCTTCATTATCTGGGCTTTTCCATTCTCACCCTGTACACCACCTCTTCTTCTTGATTTTTTTTATCTAATGTTTCAATTAAAATTGTTAAAGATCAAGTGAAATGGTTAGTGAACTCTGTGAATCTAATTTTGTTTACAAGTTTGTCATCACAAACTTTGCTATTAGCAAATAGGAAATATTTATGATTCTGTTCAAAGCTATCCATTGAAGGTAGATTTTCAAAAGACTAAGAATTAGTCCCTGAACTACACACCAGTCAGTATGCACAATGGATAAATGAACGAGCTGCCAAAATAATGGGGGGTGGGAGAAAGCAGTGGAAGAGATCTGATTTAAATAAAGTGAGTGTATACAAAAGTGTATCACAATCTTGAGGAGATTTTACATTTTCTTGTACTTAGTCTCCTCTTCATGAACAAGAATGTGGTTGTGAAAATTGGATTTACCAGAGTTCCAAGAAAATCACTCTACTATTTGTGATAGGCTTACATTCAGCACAAAGCAAGCACAAAGGCAGAGACAGTCCTTGATGGTTCACAAACATGGTCTGAAAATACATTAAGTCACGAATGATGCCAATAACTTCTTCTGGTGAGTATATATATTTTGCCTCCTATAGATTGTGTATTGTGATTTATAGCCAATGTGTTTGGTCAATACTGAAGAAGATACAGTCACTTTGATTTCAATCAAAATATATTTGTTGAGATTTGTGGCTGGAACTATAGCTGTGGCATGATGCTTGCTGTAATCTTCCAGGTCACGAAAAAGCAATGATGGCTAAGTCAGCACTGTTGGCAATTCCAGGAAATCTGTATATGCTAGAATAAGAAAAGCCCAACCCTGTGAGTCTGTACATATGAACATATGTACATATATGCACATACATTACATATGTAACATACATACATGTGTATACATGTACATATGCATATATACATATGCATATATTTACACATATGTACATATATTCTATGTATCTATGCATATATGCATATGTATATATAATTTATTTATTATTTTACCTTTGGGAAATACTCTCTTTGCAAAGCTTATAATGACTCCATGATAATTAAAAGCAGCAGGGGTTCAAGAGGCAAGAATGCATCTAGGTCTTAGCAAAATGGCAAATGCTGAGACCTTCAAGACCGTCATTAAGGCTGTGGGAATGAACTCTGAAAACATGAGTTCAAATATAGTACTTATTCAATAATTCAAAATATAAGAATGAAATATGAACTGTATAAGGACCTTCATAGAACTGAAAGAACAGAGGCAGCTGCACTATGAGCCAACTGACAGAAAGATACTAAAAAAGGTGATCAGGAGATTTAGGGAGTGGTGATTGAAGGGCAAGATCCCATCTAGCTAAATTTGTTGTTTATGCTTACAAAAGCAGGCAAATTCCTGAATTCAAGGTCATCATGGTACAGAGGAAGTTTAGTTCAGGGCCCAGGCAGAGTAGAAATAGTAGTTTTGGTTGGGGGATGTCCCACCAAGCTAGCTTATTGTCTAGGCTTAAGAAAGGTAGGCAGAGGGGTTGGGGATTTAGCTCAGTGGTAGAGCGCTTGCCTAGCAAGCGCAAGGCCCTGGGTTCAGTCCCCAGCTCCGGAAAAAAAAAAAGAAAGGTAGGCAGATCTCTGAATTCTTTTATAATATAAGAATAAAAACCATGCTTGCTCTCCTCTTCTAAGAACCAAGGGCTACTCATGGGATGCTGATTCATTGGATAATCAAAAGGGAACCTATGGTTACCACTGAATTCCTATACAAATAAAAGACTAGGCCTTTGATCTACAAGGGATGAGCTTTATCCATAGCAAAAGGAAGCTGTTTTTGAACCGAACACGAAGAAAGCAATCTGAAAGCTGTTTTGAGGAGAATAAGTTTATCAGCTTCTAACTTACAATTTTATTTCAAGTAGTGTATATCCATTCCTCAGAACCCCTCTCTAAGCAGAGGCTGGTCCTTTGCATTTATTATTGAACATAAAGTCTTTGCTTATACAATATATTCCACCCACAGTTTCCCTTCCCTCCTTTCTTCCTAGCTCACCTCGCAACTCTCCTCTTCACCATATATATTCCCCTTCTGTTTGCTCTTTAGAAAAAAAGCAAGCCTCCAGGAAATGACATCCAAACAATACAAAGAACGATACAATAACACAGGATGTATGTTCTTCTAACTAGGCTAGACAAAGCAACACAGTAGGAAGAAATAGTTCCAAGGACACGTAAAAGATGCATAGAAACATCCACTCCCATTGTTAGGAGTCCTGCAAAAACACCAAGCTAAATAATATATTCATAATAGACATAATATATTCAAATGACTTGGTGCAGATCCTCCTAGGCCCCCGTGCTTGCTCTTTAGTCTCTGGGAGCCCATGTGAGGTCTATTTATTTGATTTGATGGGCCATATTCTCCTGATGTCATCCATTTCCTCTGATTCCTACAATTTTTCCACCCACCTCTCCAAAGGAATTCCCCTGTTGATCCAATTGAGACCTCCAGCTAGACTGTCTCTTCACATGTGTGGCTGTTGGTCTCTGCAGCCACTACCATATGCTAATGGAAGAAGCCTCTGTTGAAAACTAGACAACTATGAGTATAGCAGAATATCATTAGGAATTGGTTTGTTGATTTCTTTCCTTTCCTTTCTTTTTTTTTTTTTTTTGTCTTTTTGTTGCCAGTTGTATTTGGTTCTATCCTTGGCCTCTGGGTTGTCTAGTCTCTGGTTTCTGGCCATTCAGGTAGTGTAGGATATGGGTTCCCTTTCATAGCCCAGGCCTCAAGTTAAACCAAGCACTGGTTGCTACTCCTACAAGTTTAGAGGTTTTGTATCACCTCTAGATTTTTATGTGGGATTTCAGGGAATGTCAATTATGATTGTAAAGATGTATGTAAAGTGTTTTTGTTTGTTTGTTTGTTTGATTGATTGATTCCACACTAAACCGTCTCCCCAACCTTCTTCGTTAGGTTTCTGAACAAGTACAAAAAAGTTAACCAAGCCATTTTTGCTGATTTTTATTGGCAAATGTCTTAGCTAGGGTTTCTATTGATGTGATTAAAGCTATGACCAAAAGGGATATAAGAATAGAAGAAATTTACTTTTTATGTACATAATAAAATTTCATTTTCTTTGTCATTGATGGTCTTCATATTTTCACCATCATGATCTTCTCTTACTGTTAACTTCTCTCATCCTTTCATAATTGGCCTTTCACTAGCTTCTTGGTTTTTATCGGAGGATTAAATTATTAAAAATATGGTTTCTAGACAAGTTTCTTCTTTAAAAGTCTTGTTAGGACCTATAGAATTTAGAACCCACCAGTCTGCTCTTTCAATCTCTCTTGTTGATTAGGGTGCATTCTGATGCAGCCCATACTGTGATAGATGATGTGATGGTCTGTATATGCTCGGGACGGGGAGTCGCTCTATTAGGAGTTGTGACCTTATTTGAGTAGTTGTGTCACAGTGGGCATGGACTATAAGACCCTAGTCAAGGCTACCTGGAAGTGAGTCTTCCACTAGTAGACTTCAGATAAAGATGTAGAATTTTCAGCCTGCACTATGCCTGCCTGAATGTTGCCATGCTTCCTGCTTTGATGATAATGGACGGAACCTCTGAATCTGTAATGCAGCCACCAATTAAATGTTGTCCTTATAAGAGTTGCCTTGCTCATGGTGCCTGATCACAGCAGTAAAACCCGAACTAAGACAAATGATAAGGCTCCTAAAATTTTTATAACTTGTTTCTACTCAGCCATAGGGATAACCACTTCATTATTTTAAACTCTAGATGTTATTATGTTTTATAAATAAATGGTAGTTGATATCTTTAAAATTGATCTTATGAGTTGATTTTTCTAGAGTAAAAAAATGCATGCCATTTAAGTAGTTGAAATTAAGTATTAAGCATTTGTTAGGAATTAAATAACCACTGAACCGACTTCATGAGTTATCTCTCAGAAAGATCTGAAAATATTTGCCCTGATAATTATAGAACTACATGCTTTATCAATGAAATGCTTTAATTATGGGAAGAATCTATCAACAAAATAAACGGAATTAAATAAATTGTTTTAGGGCCTAGTTTCTAAAACTTGTACTTATTTCCAATATATTGGTTTTTCATGTTTCTTTTCAAAGTTTTGGTTGCCTAGCAACAGCAGAGCAGTGTTATTAACTATTTACAAGATGCCATATAGTATCATGTGCTATTATGCTTCACCAAATTAATAGTATTTCCTTTGTAATTTTCCCTGTATTCATTCCTTATGCAATTCTTGTATGTGTATGTGTAATTATTTTATTTTCAGTGTATTAAGTAGTAGATAATAAAAAAATTATTGAAAATGATTTTATTTGAATTATGATATAAACATGGTTCAAGAAAATATGGAGGTGATGGAATAAAAAGGAAATGAAAGTGTATAGACCAATCCTCTTTTAATTATCATGTTAAAGAAGATAAGTTAACATAATAATTTATTCTTGCCTTTAAAATTTTCAGCTGCCTTCTCAAGTTCCTGGATAAGCTTTGCATTTAGACATGGCAACATAGGTGTCATTTATTCTATGCATGTTTACTCAGTATGTGGAGATATTTCCAGGTACAGATATCCTGCTATATAATTCTTCATCATGAGTTAAGAGTAAAATCCTTTGAATCTGTTTTGATTCACTTGTCTTGATGTTCAATCAGCACAACTCTCTATTGTTTCATATCCATAGAGTGAGCAGTTTACGTTGGATCCTGTGCCGACATCTATCCATTCATATGGAATTTCAAACTTGGGAACATAATACTTTGCTAATTTTAAATTCCTGAACTTCCTTACAGATATGACATACATGTATACACACACATACATACATAGATTGTTTTTAAATTTTAAATTCACGTTTTACTTTTTACTTAATGTTTTGAATGATTTTTCTTAACTGTTAAGGCACATGGGATTTATTAAACTTCCCAGATCATTTTTTCCCTAATAATCTGCCTCACTCAATGCAGGCAGAGGAGGGCAGACATACTGAGGAATCTATTCTTCCCTAACCTTCCCTGCAAGACATCTGCTAAGACCCCATTCATCACAATGAAATCTGTGAATGGAGATCCCTGTAATACCCAAAGGTCTCATTGAGAGTGGGGCTGCAATGTTTAACCACTTCTCTGGCAAAGGAAAAGCAACATACGCTTTTGTCAAACTGTCAGCAAACACTTCTCTCTTGATACAGTTTGCTCAACTCAACCTACTGAGATGTCAACTGGTCAGGAATGTTTCATTTTGGAAACGATCAATAAATAAACCTCAACTTTGCCTTTATGTGGTTCTCACAAGAGAGGATAGTTTCCTCGATAGTGGCTGAATATTATCTCCAGAGAGATTCAGACAACTTAGTAAAGGGGGGGGGGGCTTTAAAAACTGATTATCAAAGTAGGTTAGTAAGCCATGTGTACTTTACAGATACTGAACTGAGTAAGATCAGCTCCATGTATCTTTTATTAACCTGCTTGTTATTATAAGAGATCAGATATTTGTGTCCCCCAAAAGCTACTCTTTCCTTGACTAACCTGGAAATAATGGATGGTTACAATAAAAGCTAGAAGACACTACTCCCTGATTCTGAAGCAGACTCAACTGGGATTGAAATAATGAGATGTTATAATGAGATGCTAACCATATGGCCCACACTTCCATTGAATCGTGAATGTCATTTATTTCCAATAAAGTTCAGAGAAGACTGAACTTGAATTAGATGTGGAAAATTTTAATCACATGGATTTTGAGATGGCATGATAACCGTGAGCTAGAGACAATGGCATGTTATATAAAGGATAAGACCTAATAAGACATATAATATTTTCTAAAGACTACAATCTGTGTATCCCTTCATCATTCTACTCTCTACAGGTTCAAAAACAAGACACTCTGGAAGTCAGTGAGCAGGTGGAATTGGAAGAGAACTCTTAAGCTTTCTTCTTACTTTATTTGTCCTGCAATGTCTGTAATCACTAAAGAATGCTTTGTTTCTAAATGTTTTCATTGTGCTTGCTTTTTAATATAACTACGGATCTCCATATCTCCTAGGAACTGAGGGAAGAGTTCCAATGTCTACTGAATTTACTCCCCTTCCCTAATGTCATTGTGAATTTTGAATTCCGAAGATGTTACACAATTCAGGGCCTGCTTCTTTAAAAAAATGTTTATTAGTCAGTCTAGCAAATTCTAGTAATAATTTTAAGGTATTTTGATAAATATCCATTCCACTTTCAAACTTGTTTAAATACACATGTTAATATTTTAATACCTTATTAGAATAAACACATACTCTTTATTTTTAAATATTTAAATATTTAACTGACAATAAATCTCCCCTATAAATAAGCTTTAAATAGAATAAATAAGGTAGAGTATTTTAATTCGGTCATTTATTGCATGAATATTATAAACATTCAGCATGAAATTAGAAATCCAGGTTACATAACATTTTTACAATGCAAATACAGATGACTTTGATAGAAAACTTTATACAAAATGTTCAAAAATCCAAATATATAACATTTAAATTAAAATAATTTAATATGTGTCTTTTTAATTTTCAAAATCAGTTGGTTAAAAATAAAACTCTGTGCAAAATATTTTGCCCCTTTCAGCTTTTTGTATTGTCTCTTTTTATGGCAACAATTGGGTAATAGCCAGAAACACCATTTTGGGTTTGACTAATATATGCCAAGTTCTTTTTAATATCTAAAACTAGAGATATATTACCTCAAAATATTGTTATGAAACAAATATTTTAACATTATTTATTTATTCACTTTACATTCAGTCACAACTCACTTATATCCCAGTACCCGCCTCACATAGCCTTCCATTGACTGCTCCCTTTCCCACTTCTCCATCAGCTGATGCGTGTAGCCTCTCAAAGGACAGTTACTCACACTAGGCTCCTGTCTGCAACCACAGCAGAGTATCAATAATGTCAGGGGTTGTTTCTTGCCCTTGGGATGGGTCTCAACTCGGGCCAGTCATTAGTTGACCATGCCTTCAGTCTCTCCTGTATCTTTGTTTCTGCACATCTTGTAGGAAGGAGACATACTTTGGGTCTAAGCTTTTGTGGGTGTTTAGTGTCCTTATCTCTCCACCGGGAGTCCTGCCTAGCTATAGGTGGTAGTCCCTTCAAGCTCCATAGCTCTCATTGCTAAGAGTCTCAGTCATCCCAAATCTCTAGCCCGTCCTAGATATGCTCCCCCTCCCAACACTTGCTGCTAATTTCCCTACACTCTTCAGGCTATCTATTCCAGGATTTCACTACATCTGCTCCCCACTTCCCCTTCTCTTCCCAGTCCATCCCCTGTCCCACACAATTCCTATCTTCCCCCACTCCTGATGTATACTTTGTTTCTCCTGAATGAGATTCAAGCATCCTCCTCCCCTGGGCCTTCACTGTTATTTAGTTTCTTTGGGTCTGTGGATTGTATCATGGATATCCGGTACTTTAAGGTTAAAACCCACTTATGAATATATATGGTACATGGTTTTATTTGGGGGGGGGGTTGGGATGCATCATCTAGGATGACTTTTTCTAGTTCTATTAGTTTGCCTGCAAATTTCATGATGTCTTTTTTTAGTAACTGAGTAGTATTCCAATATGCAAATGAACCTCATTTCTCTTCATCCATTCTTCTGTAGAGAAACCTGGGTTGTTTCCAGTTTCTGGTTATTACAAAGAAAGGTGCTGTGGACATAGTTGAACACTTGTCCTGGTGTTATGGCAGAGAATTTTTGGGGGTATATGTCCAAGAGTGATATAGCTCGATCTTGAGGTAGAACTACTCTCAATTTTCCGAGAAACCCTCAAATGGATTTCCATAATGGCTGTACAAGTGTGTACTGCCACCAGCAATGGAGGAGTGTTCCCTTCGTTCCGGATCCTCATCAGCATGGGCTGTCACTGGAGTTCTTGATCTTAGCTATTCTGATGGGAGTAAGATGAAATATTACGGTTATTTTCACTTGTACTTCCCTGATGGCTACAGTTATTGAGCGTTTCTTTAAGTGTTTCTCAGCTAGTAGAAATCTCTCTGTTGAGAATTACCTTCTTAGCCATGTATTCTATGTTTAAATTCAGTTACTTGGTTTGTTTCTATCTAGCTACTTGAGTTCTTCATATATTTTACATATTACCACTCTGTCAGATGTAACATTGGTGAGGATCTCTGCCAATTCTGTAGGCTTCCTTTTTTTTTTTCTTATTGAGGGTGTCTTTTGCCTTTCAGAAGCTTTTCAGTTTCATGATGTTCCTTTTATGTAATTGATGATCTTAGAGCTGGGCCACTAGTGTTCTCTTCAGGGAGTTGTCTCCTCTACCAATGTATCCAAAGCTATGCAATACAAAATGTCTGTTGGCATAGCATCTTAGTGATAGCATATCTGCTTTTCAGAACTTTCAGAAATCAACAGACATCACTAAGATGCTATGCCAACAGGCTTGATAATGTATTATTTGATATTTAGAAATGTAAGAGTCTTTTTTATTGTATATTCTTAATATTTTAAGTAGACTATATAGTTCTTTTTCTTTTGGAAGAGAAAAGGAAATCTTGACTAAGCTATTATTTTTCCCATAGTTCAACCACCCTAGCCACATCTTTTACAGTAATGAAAATGCAGATAATTGCTGTAAGTGAAGAACGAACATTGGCAGTTTTTCACCAAGAATTAACTTGTTTATGTGGCCTGTGCCTGGTGACTGTGATAATTTATCACTCTCCTTCTGAGTTAGTAATTTTAGCTAATACCTCTTTTACAGCAATAATATCACATTCTAATATTCCAAAATCTCAACTACCTTATCTCTCAGTTGTCATTACTCGATTCAAGTGCCTGTTTCTCTGCAGTGATTTTGATTTTTTTCAATTGTATATAGAGTAAACCATAATGATGTCCTGATATGGAATTTGGGAACATCCCCTGTACTGTAGTCTATAGCTAAATTCCAAAAGGTCTTTGAGATCCTTCTCTATTACCTTAATCAAATGAAATCCTATCTGGCATGACACTAGACTATATGCTGCCCTTAATCCATCCATGCTGTTCAGTGTTGAGAAAGATGCTACCATCAGGGTAATGACAGAGAACAATGGGCAACCAGCAGATAGAGCTCTTAAGTGTTCTAACTTCCTTCAACCAAAGTACAATCATTGATTATCTGATTGGTTGCTTAAATAAAACTTACATTTATATACATGATTAAATAATAACAACAATACTAATAACAATAACAATGATGATGATGATGTAATATTTGGCTCAGTATACATATCAATAGATTTGGATCAATAATAATGAGTGAGTACTCTTGCAGAGAATCTGAGTTTGGTTACTGGCACCATGTCAAGTGACTCAAAACTCCCTCTATCTCTAGTTACAGGAGATTTGATGCCCCCCAGCTTCCATTGGCACTTAAACTATTGTGCACATATTCTCTCACACACACACATAAAAAAATAAGTTAATTATTTTTTTCTTTCTTTTTTTCCCATCTTTATTAACTTGAGTATTTCTTATTTACATTTTGATTGTTATTCCCCTTCCCGGTTGGTTTCCAGGCCAACATCTCCCTAACCTCTCCCCCTCCCCTTCTCTATTGGTGTTCCCTTCCCCATCCTCCCCCCAATTACCACCCTCCCCACAACAATCACGTTCACTGGGGGTTCAGTCTTGGCAGGACCCAGGGCTTCCCCTTCCACTGGTGCTCTTACTAGGCTATTCATTACTACCTATGAGGTCATAGTCCAGGGTCAGTCCATGTATAGTCTTTAGGTAGTGGCTTAGTCCCTGGAAGCTCTGGTTGCTTGGCATTGTTGTACATATGGGGTCTCGAGCCCCTTCAAGCTCTTCCAGTCCTTTCTCTGATTCCTTCAACGAGGGTCCCGTTCTCAGTTCAGTGGCTTGCTGCTGGCATTCGCCTATGTATTTGCTGTATTCTGGCTGTGTCTCTCAGGAGACATCTACATCCGGTTCCTGTTGGCATGTACTTCTTTGCTTCATCCATCTTATCTAATTGGGTGGCTGTATATGTATGGGCCACATGTGGGGCAGGATGGGTGTTCCTTCTGCCTCTGTTCTAAACTTTGCCTCCCTATTCCCTGCCAAGGGTATTCTTGTTTCCCTTTTAAAGAAGGAGTGAGCGTCTGCATTTTGGTCATCCTTCTTGAGTTTCATGTGGTCTGTGCATTGGTAGATTGCTTGCCTAGCAAGCACAAGGCCCTGAGTTCGGTCCTCAGCTCCAGAAAAAATGTTAATTATTATAATCATAATAATAAATGAATAAAAATAAAAATTAAGAAATAGCATCCTCCCTACAAGATATAAAAGCTTTGGAAAAGGATCAGGTACAGAATTGTTTTGATTTCTCAATGTCAGTTTATAAAAACAATTTGTTCAATAAACAAAATGTTGTTAAGTACATTGATATTATAAAAAAATTTAACTAAAAATTAATATGATGTAATGAAAGGACAATAAGGCTAAACTTTAGGGAAGCTAGGTCAAACCTGTAACTAGCTTGCTGTGTTAGTTTTAGGGGTGAAACAGCCCTATTGGTTGCTAAATTGCAATTACACTGGATAATAATTACTGTGGTGGTAAAGTCACACACTGGTTCGAGAGGCAAGGAAAATTTTTATTAAGAGCTGGTCTCTGAATCAGAACTTCTCAAATTCAAATCCTTTCTGTAATTTACACTTTTGACCTTGATCAAGTTATACAACCTCCCCAACTGTCTGTGCTGCTGATTGTGAAGTAGAAATAAGCTTTGCTTATTTCTTATAACTACTTAGATTACATACTGTGCGATGACTTAATTCAATGTAATTCATTCATAGGATTCAATAAAGAGATGACTTGGAAAATGTAAAGCACCAGGAAATCAAAACGGAACAAAGAATAACTTAGTGCTTGTTAATTTTCTCTTGAAGCCCTATAAGCTATGAAGAATTTAGCATTTAAGAAAGATTTCATGTGCATTATAAAGCTTAGAATCTAAACCATGAGAAGGTGAAATCATGGCTATTTTTCTTTATGTTAACAAAAGAATGCTGTAACAGCATCTACCTCGAATATTTTTCTCCAAACATGGGATACCTATGGACTAGCTTCTTTTTATATAATGCTTTATGAAGTATTTGAGAATTTTATATAATATATTTTGTTTGTATTCATTCCTTTCATAGCAAGTTCTCTCAGACACAA